>NC_134272.1:93169986-93369986 GCF_031893055.1 Leptodactylus fuscus
GATAATACACACAGTGATGTCACAGTACAGGATAATACACACAGTGATGTCACAGTACAGGATAATACACACAGTGATGTCACAGTACAGGATAATACACACAGTGATGTCACAGTACAGGGATAATACACACAGTGATGTCACAGTACAGGATAATACACACAGTGATGTCACAGTACAGAGATAATACACACAGTGATGTCACAGTACAGAGATAATACACACAGTGATGTCACAGTACAGAGATAATACACACAGTGATGTCACAGTACAGGGATAATACACACAGTGATGTCACAGTACAGAGATAATACACACAGTGATGTCACAGTACAGAGATAATACACACAGTGATGTCACAGTACAGGATAATACACACAGTGATGTCACAGTACAGAGATAATACACACAGTGATGTCACAGTACAGGGATAATACACACAGTGATGTCACAGTACAGAGATAATACACACAGTGATGTCACAGTACAGAGATAATACACACAGTGATGTCACAGTACAGAGATAATACACACAGTGATGTCACAGTACAGAGATAATACACACAGTGATGTCACAGTACAGAGATAATACACACAGTGATGTCACAGTACAGAGATAATACACACAGTGATGTCACAGTACAGAGATAATACACACAGTGATGTCACAGTACAGGATAATACACACAGTGATGTCACAGTACAGGATAATAAACACAGTGATGTCACAGTACGGGATAATACACACAGTGATGTCACAGTACAGAGATAATACACACAGTGATGTCACAGTACAGGATAATACACACAGTGATGTCACAGTACAGGATAATACACACAGTGATGTCACAGTACAGAGATAATACACACAGTGATGTCACAGTACAGGGATAATACACACAGTGATGTCACAGTACAGGATAATACACACAGTGATGTCACAGTACGGGATAATACACACAGTGATGTCACAGTACAGAGATAATACACACAGTGATGTCACAGTACAGGATAATACACACAGTGATGTCACAGTACAGGATAATACACACAGTGATGTCACAGTACAGAGATAATACACACAGTGATGTCACAGTACAGGATAATACACACAGTGATGTCACAGTACAGAGATAATACACACAGTGATGTCACAGTACAGAGATAATACACACAGTGATGTCACAGTACAGGATAATACACACAGTGATGTCACAGTACAGGATAACACACACAGTGATGTCACAGTACAGGATAATACACACAGTGATGTCACAGTACAGAGATAATACACACAGTGATGTCACAGTACAGGGATAATACACACAGTGATGTCACAGTACAGAGATAATACACACAGTGATGTCACAGTACAGGATAATACACACAGTGATGTCACAGTACAGAGATAATACACACAGTGATGTCACAGTACAGGGATAATACACACAGTGATGTCACAGTACAGGATAATACACACAGTGATGTCACAGTACAGAGATAATACACACAGTGATGTCACAGTACAGAGATAATACACACAGTGATGTCACAGTACAGGATAATACACACAGTGATGTCACAGTACAGGATAATACACACAGTGATGTCACAGTACAGAGATAATACACACAGTGATGTCACAGTACAGGGATAATACACACAGTGATGTCACAGTACAGAGATAATACACACAGTGATGTCACAGTACAGGATAATACACACAGTGATGTCACAGTACAGAGATAATACGCACAGTGATGTCACAGTACAGGATAATACACACAGTGATGTCACAGTACAGGGATAATACACACAGTGATGTCACAGTACAGGATAATACACACAGTGATGTCACAGTACAGGATAATACACACAGTGATGTCACAGTACAGAGATAATACACACAGTGATGTCACAGTACAGGGATAATACAGTGATGTCACAGTACAGAGATAATACACACTGTGATGTCACAGTACAGAGATAATACACACAGTGATGTCACAGTACAGGGATAATACACACAGTGATGTCACAGTACAGGGATAATACACACAGTGATGTCACAGTTCAGGGATAATACACACAGTGATGTCACAGTACAGGGATAATACACACAGTGATGTCACAGTACAGGATAATACACACAGTGATGTCACAGTACAGGATAATACACACAGTGATGTCACAGTTCAGGGATAATACACACAGTGATGTCACAGTACAGGGATAATACACACAGTGATGTCACAGTACAGGGATAATACACACAGTGATGTCACAGTACAGGATAATACACACAGTGATGTCACAGTACAGAGATAATACACACAGTGATGTCACCAGTACAGGATAATAGACACATTGATGTCACAGTACAGAGATAATACACACAGTGATGTCACAGTACAGGATAATACACACAGTGATGTCACAGTACAGAGATAATACACACAGTGATGTCACAGTACAGAGATAATATACACAGTGATGTCACAGTACAGAGATAATACACACAGTGATGTCACAGTACAGGATAATACACACAGTGATGTCACAGTACAGGATAATACACACAGTGATGTCACAGTACAGGATTATACACACAGTGATGTCACAGTACAGAGATAATACACACAGTGATGTCACAGTACAGGATAATACACACAGTGATGTCACAGTACAGAGATAATACGCACAGTGATGTCACAGTACAGAGATAATACACACAGTGATGTCACAGTACAGAGATAATACACACAGTGATGTCACAGTACAGAGATAATACACACAGTGATATCACAGTACAGAGATAATACACACAGTGATGTCACAGTACAGGGATAATACACACAGTGATGTCACAGTACAGGATAATACACACAGTGATGTCACAGTACAGGATAATACACACAGTGATGTCACAGTACAGGATAATACACACAGTGATGTCACAGTACAGAGATAATACACACAGTGATGTCACAGTACAGGATAATACACACAGTGATGTCACAGTGCAGGATAATACACACAGTGATGTCACAGTACAGAGATAATACACACAGTGATGTCACTGTACAGGATAATACACACAGTGATGTCACAGTACAGGATAATACACACAGTGATGTCACAGTACAGGATAATACACACAGTGATGTCACAGTACAGAGATAATACACACAGTGATGTCACAGTACAGAGATAATACACACAGTGATGTCACAGTACAGAGATAATACACACAGTGATGTCACAGTACAGGATAATACACACAGTGATGTCACAGTACAGGGATAATACACACAGTGATGTCACAGTACAGAGATAATACACACAGTGATGTCACAGTACAGGATAATACACACAGTGATGTCACAGTACAGGGATAATACATACAGTGATGTCACAGTACAGGATAATACACACAGTGATGTCACAGTACAGGGATAATACATACAGTGATGTCACAGTACAGGATAATACACACAGTGATGTCACAGTACAGGGATAATGCAGAACCTAGCCCCGCCACTGGAAATACATTCTCCTAATTACTGGGCCCAAAGAATCTGCCCCCCCCCCCCTGTTACCCCGATAGGGGCCAGTGATTCTGTATCATGGACTGTCAGACTCAATAGTGATCAGTTGTATAGTCGGCATCTGAGAGACCTGTGTAAATACTATAGGGATACAGAGGTAACCGTCACACCCGGGTCCTGGTGACTGTAGCGACCCCAAATTATCAGTAGCACATGTAAAGTAGGACCCTGGTACAGAATGAGTGTTGGCCCCTCAGTGGTGTCTGATTTTTGCATCGCTGTCCTCGCCTTACTGCTGCATTTTTTTATTTTTATTTATTTATTTTTTTTAAATCCCTCATTATGTAACTCCATAATATAACAATTGCATCAGGTTTTATATGGTAACCACAGCTCGGGGAGACTCCATCACCTCTGCCCAAACCTTATAGCAAAGAATGAGAACCAAACACCAGAATAATAATCCGGCCAGAAATGTAACGTAAAGCCTTGTAAATGATGTCCCCGTGTACAGAAGAATTCACACTCAGCTCTGCTGGATCCCGGCCGTACAAGCTTACCAGCAGTGGGATTTATTATGTTCCTCTACCGGGGGACGCTGAAGCTTTCGTCGCCTTATGAGAATTAACCAGAAGTTATTTTTGGCAGAAAACGTTCGTGAAACAATATTAACTGTCAATCTCAGCGCAAGTCCCGGAAATAAACCCTCAATCGTCATCTGTCAGGAAAACCTGGGCTCAGAATAGTCACAGGCAATTATACATAGTGAGTGAGGCTCCGAAACATGGAGCTAATGGGGGGGACGAACGACAGCAGCTCCCACTAGGACAGAACCCAACAATGGAGCCTGATCCGACACGAAATATTAGTACAGTCACTGTGTACATACATTACTTATCCTGTATTATACTCAGAGCTGCGCTCACTATTCTGCTGGTACAGTCACTGTGTACATACATTACATTACTTATCCTGTATTATACTCCAGAGCTGCGCTCACTATTCTGCTGGTACAGTCACTGTGTACATACATTACATTACTTATCCTGTATTATACTCCAGAGCTGCGCTCACTATTCTGCTGGTACAGTCACTGTGTACATACATTACATTACTTATCCTGTATTATACTCCAGAGCTGCGCTCACTATTCTGCTGGTGCAGTCACTGTATACATACATTACATTACTTATCCTGTATTATACTCCAGAGCTGCGCTCACTATTCTGCTGGTACAGTCACTGTGTACATACATTACATTACTTATCCTGTATTATACTCCAGAGCTGTGCTCACTATTCTGCTGGTACAGTCACTGTGTACATACATTACATTACTTATCCTGTATTATACTCCAGAGCTGCGCTCACTATTCTGCTGGTACAGTCACTGTGTACATACATTACATTACTTATCCTGTATTATACTCCAGAGCTGCGCTCACTATTCTGCTGGTACAGTCACTGTGTACATACATTACATTACTTATCCTGTATTATACTCCAGAGCTGCGCTCACTATTCTGCTGGTACAGTCACTGTGTACATACATTACATTACTTATCCTGTATTATACTCCAGAGCTGCGCTCACTATTCTGCTGGTACAGTCACTGTGTACATATATTACATTACTTGTCCTGTATTATACTCCAGAGCTGCGCTCACGATTCTGCTGGTGCAGTCACTGTGCACATACATTACATTACTTATCCTGTACTGATGCTGAGTTATTATACTCCAGAGCTGCACTCACACAGTGACTTTACTAGCAGAATAGTGAGCGCAGCTCTGGAGTATAATACAGGATAAGTAATGTAATGTATGTACACAGTGACTGCACCAGCAGAATAGTGAGCGCAGCTCTGGGGTATAATACAGGATAAGTAATGTAATGTATGTACACAGTGACTGCACCAGCAGAATAGTGAGCGCAGCTCTGGAGTATAATACAGGATAAGTAATGTAATGTATGTACACAGTGACTGTACCAGCAGAATAGTGAGCGCAGCTCTGGAGTATAATACAGGATAAGTAATGTAATGTATGTACGCAGTGACTGTACCAGCAGAATAGTGAGCGCAGCTCTGGAGTATAATACAGGATAAATAATGTAATGTATGTACGCAGTGACTGTACCAGCAGAATAGTGAGCGCAGCTCTGGAGTATAATACAGGATAAGTAATGTAATGTATGTACACAGTGACTGTACCAGCAGAATAGTGAGTGCAGCTCTGGAGTATAATACAGGATAAGTAATGTAATGTATGTACACAGTGACTGTACCAGCAGAATAGTGAGCGCAGCTCTGGAGTACAATACAGGATATGTAATGTAATGTATGTACACAGTGACTGCACCATCAGAATAGTGAGCGCAGCTCTGGAGTATAATACAGGATAAGTAATGTATGTACACAGTGACTGTACCAGCAGAATAGTGAGCACAGCTCTGGAGTATAATACAGGATAAGTAATGTAATGTATGTACACAGTGACTGCACCAGCAGAATAGTGAGCGCAGCTCTGGAGTATAATACAGGATAAGTAATGTAATGTATGTACACAGTGACTGTACCAGCAGAATAGTGAGCGCAGCTCTGGAGTATAATACAGGATAAGTAATGTAATGTATGTACACAGTGACTGCACCAGCAGAATAGTGAGCGCAGCTCTGGAGTATAATACAGGATGTAACTCAATGTAGATTACCATATGTGAATCAGTATAATTGTGACATCCTGTTGGTTCCTGCAGTACATGAGCCCCCGGACGAGCAGCACTAGTGGTTGTGACGACCGCTCCGTTACGTTGCCAGCCTCTTCCCACTGCCTCGGTATAGTCTATAGATCTGCATTGTTATGTCGAGTTCCATTCACTTCTACTTTCCATTATCCAGACAGGTTAAGAGTCAGTTTTCACTTTAGTTCTGACATTATATTCATGAACCAATGAATGAATAAAACTAAAAATATCAGGCAGAATTCTAGCACAATTCGGAATAGGACGCAACGAGAATGAATTGGCTTCTAGTTCTGACAATGGTGAGGAAGAACAATAAGTGACAGGATGAAGGAAGAAGCAGAAACCAGAAACATTCGAGGACACAATAAAATACCGACATACAATGTAACAATGTGCACAATGCTGAATATTCACCATGACATTACAAGATGTGCCCGTATGTGCATGAGGAGGACGCCGGGCGCTATTGTACCACCAATAATGTGTGAATTTCATCTCAGGGCTTCTGTGTTTTGTTTTTTTGTTAAAAAGTGAATGAATACAATGTAGCCATGACAGTTCCATTTGGCACAATAATCTCTCCTCTCCTGGGCATGAACACATCCTGCAGATCTCATACCTTCATGTTATAGGAGTCGTCAGGACTATGATATCGCTTACTGCGGCCTCTTCACTACTTATCAAGTATAGCGCCCTACATTGTATTGTGGCTGTGATTGGTATTGCAGCTCAGCCCCATTCATTTAAAGGGGACTGAGCTTCAGCACAGCCCTCGTGACCAATGGACTTGGCATCACTAGCCTGGGAAGAGGAAGTGGAGCTCATTATTATACTCCTGGAATAACCCTTTAATGCCCACCCTCCACAATTCTGCACCATGTATTATATATTATAGCGGTTAGTGCCTGTATAGATACAGATTACATACTAAATATCCGTGCTACCTGCAGCCACCACAAGGGGAGCTCCTGAACTTACTGCATCCCCCATTATAATAAATATTCAATGTACAAGCCGGCTGTGCCTGGTAGTGGAGTTCAGTTCTGTTCACTTGAATGGGCTTCACCTGTAATATCCAGACTCGACCCATGGATAAAAGAGGCGCTGTTTAGCCTCACTGTGCATGGACTGATGACTCACATCCCCATGTCAAAAGCCGCCCGCCGCGACCATCGCTGTCGCGGCTTAACCCTCTGCTGTCGGCTCAAATGAATGAGCCGACATAGGAGGGAGCTGCCGGGGGCGGAAGCCGCACGAATGAGCCTGCGCGGCTTCCTCCTGAAGAAAGGACATGTCCTTTCTTTTCTCCGCTAGCAGCAGCTCGCCGCTAGCGGAGAACCGAAGCCCGGCGGGCTCCATAGACCACCATTATAAGGGGAGGTTTTGGACGCGAAATCCGCTGTCAAAAACCTCCCCTTATACTCACGTGTGAACTAGCCCTTACTCTCATGGCTTCACCGTCATCCATGCATGTGCTTATAAAGTTACTTGCTTGCCTCATGTTTTCAGGTTGGCTCTCAATTCTCCTGTCATTTCACTCTCTAGTACTGTCTTATGTACCATAGCTTGCCTTCATCAGCTTACTAACGTTATATCATGATCTGTCTTGTGGACTGTCTCTGCTTCTTACTCCCCCCTCCCCCTCCTCCTTCCTTTATTTCATTTGCTTATCTTATCTATATTCTGACTCTTTCTCTCTCTTGCTATGTCATGTGTTCTCTTCATCCCCCCCCCCCCCCCTTCTCTTTGTATATGATGTTTTGCACTTGCTGGAGTTTTATGAGCTATGTTATATATATATATATATATATATATATATATATATATATATATATATATATATATATATATATATATATATTACATTATACTGTGGCCCTATTTGACTCTCTGATAGTGCTGAAGCTTGACCTTAGTTTTGCTTTCTTGTGACATGCACATCTAAGCGTCTTCCAGATGTTACCTATACCATATGTTCCACCTTTGCCCCCCTCCACTACCTTACAGATGTCTATCTACTCCTGTTGCTCTTTTCCTCACCTCTCTTCTGACCTGTCATAAGCCCCCTCACCCTGCTTGTAATTGTATATGGCATATATCTCCCTGTCATGCTACCCTGTATTACACTGGTTTGGCTTAAACTGAGATTAGGGGCTTCATCTTTCCGGGATGACAGCAGATTTCTTGCAGGACTTTGCACTAGCATTGACCCCCCCCCCCCCCCCTCCCTCCTTCCTCGCAAGTCCCTGCATTAGTTTGTGTTTATAATATCTCCTCTCCCCTCACATACCCCCACCTCACTATGTGCTATCAGTCTGTAAGGACCCCTGTGTCCCCCCCCCCCCGTCCCCCCCCCCCCGTCCCCCCCCCCCCCCCCCCCCCCCGGCTATCTATCTGACTGCCGGAATGATGCATCCTCCTATGTGCTGTCCTCATACACAGATCTTCAGTCCTGTTCTCCACTTCCCCTTACTTGCTCAAACCTTGGCCACTGTCACTTGTGACTTATAAGTTGCTGTTATTCTTGTTTCAACCTGCTGTTCTCATTTAGTTAGTTAGGTTTTTTGTATTCCAATGCTTTCTCCTTTTTCAGGTTGTTATTCACTGTCTTATTTGTAAAAGCTTTTTCAAGCTATACATACTTGTAGGCATTGACCATTTCTTTTTTCGCACAATGTCTTTACATTTCTTTCTCCTGGCAACCAATAGACACGCACTGATTAGGATTTTCTCCACTCTCGTTCAATTGTCATACCTGAGTCGGTAGCTCTTTTGCTGACTCAGTTAAGACAGCCCTTTGGGCTTGAACAATCTACCTGACAGTTGCTCTGTTGAGTATACTTCGCTCTTTGCTCCTCAAGACCAATTTTTGACCCGAAGCCTATCCCCATCTTCATTCTCCTCTCCCCCTCCTATCCATACTTACTCTTTCTCCTTCCTTCCTTTCCTCTCTCCCCCCCCCCCCCCCCCGTTTCTTCATTCCGCCCATATTATAGTTGTGGGCCTTATCTATGTTGGCTTCTCAAAGCATATCTGTGTGTTATATTTGCTGTAAAAATGAAAAAATTCTAATAAAACAGTTTGAATTAAAAAAAGAGGCGCTGTTTTACATTTACAATATAGTCAGTCTGCATTGTGCATGGAAGTGCGTCCAAACCCATTACCTGGCAGTTCTCTACGTTGCAGGGAAAGACTTCATCAGCATTGTTACCCCTTCATTTTCAGTATTGGGGGTCCTAGAGGTCCTCACTGGTGATGGGTGACCTTGCAAGATTCATTTGCAAATATTCTAAAGGTTCGGCAGGTAAGTTCATTGGACCGCATGACAAAGATGACAAGTTGATTATTATACTCTCGGCCCTCATCGTTGCTCTCTTCCTCCAGCATTCCAGTTTTCTTCCCAGATCATCCACCATGTCTTCCGACCCTCAGGTCACTGCTGAATCCTGTCCTTGGGCCTCAGCAGTCATGTGGGGAGGTTAATATCAATGTCCCCATAGGTGAGCACTAAGGACAAACCCCGGGTCTTAGCGTTGACCTTGGGGCCGATGATGTTGACTCCGCTACATGATCACTCAAGCCAGTGACAGGACTCAGCAGTGACCTGAGCGCCCGGAGACATGGTGGGTGATATGAGAAGAACCTCAGAGGATTCTGCAGCAGAGAAATGTCAGCAAATGTTTTTTTTATTTTATTTTTGCACATTTTTCTCTGTATTATTTCACTATGGGTCCTGATGAGACTGCAGAGTATAATAATCAACCTTGGTGGAAATGTGCTCTGCAAACCCTCAGAAGTGGAGAGCGGCCTTGGTGGCAAGCAGTTCACCCGTCTTTAGTTCAGGCGACATTTAGGGGTGAAAGTGAAGCCCCAGCAGGACAGGACACCCCCGAAGCTCAGCTAATCTGCATAAGAATAAAATCCGGATTTTCATGAAAATGGAGCCCACAATGCAGAACAAGAAAGATATCTGTGGAAAGTGTAGAATCCGCCCTACAAGGTCCTGCCATTGTTCCTGCTGACAGACTCCCTTTAAGGATCCTACAATGAAATGTTCTACATCCTTTGTGCATTTAACCCTCACTATGTTCAGGATCTCAGTTCGTGGTTATTAACCCTTCCTAGTCCCATTTCTGAATCTTTTCCATGCGGTCGGATACAGTATACGGTATCGCAGCTGTCGACACTCCCAGGTCTTACACAAAGGATAATAATAAGAAGGTGTTTTACTTACTCGGAGAATTAAGCAATCGGGAATGTTTACAGTAATAAGCCACTTCCTGCTCGCAGTACTCGGCATTGTTGATCAGGGCTTCCAGCTGATCGGCTCCGGCGCTGTAGTTAAATGACATAGAATACGCTCTCCCAGAAAATGATGCGAGCACAGGTGTTACCTCCGTGATGTTGTGCTGAACAATCGTCCACATTTTCTCCTCTGTTGGAAACATTTAATTACAAATCCACATGATGTTATCTGCGGTATACAATATATCCATGCAAACAAGCAAAGAGAAGAGCGGGGGAGGGGCAATGAAAAGCACCCCCTTATCTACCTGGCTCGGTTTAGGCTACAGGGGGACTCGTAAGGTTGCAAATACTGCGCTGTCATTCACACCCAATGTAAGGAAATTCAGTAACAAAGAAATCCAGACAAGTGTCAGGTCACAGTTATGGCAAAATGTACTATAACCCCGCACAAAATCTCATCTAATACAACATGTGCATGTTACCCTATCCCAAATCCCCTCCCTTAAATCCTAAATGTAAGTAACATACAATAAGGAATCAGATATATAATATACAGGCAGTACAGTATATATACACATTGTACAATGAACATTCTCACAGATTCATATTTCAACTTCTTGTACAAAGATCTACAGAATAGAAGACAAGTTACAAGTCTGATACTATGTCAGTTTTTGCTTCTGCGGCGTGTGTACAGAATTTTACCCTCATTACTTGCATATTCTGTCCTGTCTTGAAGATTTGGTCTATTGTTACAATTGTATCCAGTCTAGACAATCCTCTATCATAAACATGGTGGACTCCAGACTGATACATGTTACCTGCTCTGATACATTGTAACACTGTATGGAGACATAAAGAGATTTCCGTGATGTGCACAGAACTGTCTAGACTGGATACAATTGTAACGAACCCTCAGAAACTCTGAAAACAGTGAAATCTTGTGTAAAGAAAGTTTAATAAAAAGTTGCAGAACTCTTTATTGTACGATGATCAATCTTTATTTAAATAGCCCTGGAACGACCATATAAATGAGGTTGTCGCCTCCTCATCACCGCCATTACGTCCTCAGTGCTGAATCGGCTGCACACAATGATGAAAAACCGATTCTGTCCTCTGTTCTAAATATACAGCCACATCCTCAGATGTGCACACACTGCAGCATGAGATGAAGCTTCAAACACCCGGCCGGTGTGCCTCACATTGGGTTGTGGTTTTAAGTTTGTGACCCCTATCCTCAATGTGTGCGCCTCTCAGGGGACTGTTCACACTGCTCCCCCACAATCTTCAAAGGACTGTTCCTTTATCATTAAAGGTGCAGCAACATTAATTCTGCTGCTTTCCCGCTCAGGTTATTGTGTTATTTGATCTCTGTATGAAAGGAAATTGCAGAATCCCGAATCTTCTCTTTTATCTAAGAGAAGCCAAAAATGAGCTATATACAGAATACAGCGTGTATATACAAGAGAGTGACCCCTCCCCCATGGATTAGGCTTTGTTGGTGCTGTTAGAGTTAATATTAAAGGTGACAGTCCAGGGATTGGGTCACTGAATATCACAAGTTCTGAAAGTTTCTGAAAGATTTGGTGCTCGGATTTCTCAACATTTGCAAGATCTCTGCTGGCTGTCAGTGAATGGAAATCACTTATATCATAGATGTCCAGCAGACTGAATATGTCTCACAGCTGGGGTTTGTTACATTGTATAAGTATATAAGTAAAAGCAATCATTTGGCAATATGAACATTTTACAGTAAGGTTAATAATGCCAAATGAAGAAAACAGGAAGAATAAGAACCGAGACCGGACTATAAGATATGCTAAAGAGGCACAAAGGCCTGGGCTTCCTGCTGTCTGTTGTATTCCTGTACTATGATATCATCATTTGTTTTGTGTTTTTTGTGTTTTGGAGGTGTCCTCTATGAGGGTACAGTGTGTATTATCCTGTACTGTGACATCACTGTGTGTATTATCCTGTACTGTGACATCACTGTGTGTATTATCTCTGTACTGTGATATCACTGTGTGTATTATCCTGTACTGTGACATCACTGTGTGTATTATCCTGTACTGTGACATCACTGTGTGTATCATCCTGTACTGTGACATCACTGTGTGTATTATCTCTGTACTGTGATATCACTGTGTGTATTATCTCTGTACTGTGACATCACTGTGTGTATCATCCTGTACTGTGACATCACTGTGTGTATTATCTCTGTACTGTGATATCACTGTGTGTATTATCCCTGTACTGTGACATCACTGTGTTTATTATCTCTGTACTGTGACATCACTGTGTGTATTATCTCTGTACTGTGACATCACTGTGTGTATTATCTCTGTACTGTGACATCACTGTGTGTATTATCCTGTACTGTGACATCACTGTGTGTATTATCCCTGTACTGTGACATCACTGTGTGTATTATCCTGTACTGTGACATCACTCTGTGTATTATCCTGTACTGTGACATCACTGTGTGTATTATCCCTGTACTGTGACATCACTGTGTGTATTATCCTGTACTGTGACATCACTGTGTGTATTATCCTGTACTGTGACATCACTGTGTGTATTATCCTGTACTGTGACATCACTGTGTGTATTATCTCTGTACTGTGACATCACTGTGTGTATTATCCTGTACTGTGACATCACTGTGTGTATTATCCTGTACTGTGACATCACTGTGTGTATTATCTCTGTACTGTGATATCACTGTGTGTATTATCCTGTACTGTGACATCACTGTGTGTATTATCCTGTACTGTGACATCACTGTGTGTATTATCTCTGTACTGTGACATCACTGTGTGTATTATCCTGTACTGTGACATCACTGTGTGTATTATCCTGTACTGTGACATCACTGTGTGTATTATCTCTGTACTGTGACATCTCTGTGTGTATTATCTCTGTACTGTGACATCACTGTGTGTATTATCCTGTACTGTGACATCACTGTGTGTATTATCTCTGTACTGTGACATCACTGTGTTTATTATCCTGTACTGTGACATCACTGTGTGTATTATCTCTGTACTGTGACATCACTGTGTTTATTATCCTGTACTGTGACATCACTGTGTGTATTATCCTGTACTGTGACATCGCTGTGTGTATTATCCCTGTACTGTGACATCGCTGTGTGTATTATCCCTGTACTATGACATCGCTGTGTTTATTATCCTGTACTGTGACATCACTGTGTGTATTATCCTGTACTGTGACATCGCTGTGTGTATTATCTCTGTACTGTGACATCACTGTGTGTATTATCCTGTACTGTGACATCACTGTGTGTATTATCCCTGTACTGTGACATCACTGTGTGTATTATCCCTGTACTGTGACATCACTGTGTGTATTATCCTGTACTGTGACATCACTGTGTGTATTATCCTGTACTGTGACATCACTGTGTGTATTATCCCTGTACTGTGACATCACTGTGTGTATTATCCTGTACTGTGACATCACTGTGTGTATTATCCCTGTACTGTGACATCACTGTGTGTATTATCTCTGTACTGTGACATCACTGTGTGTATTATCCCTGTACTGTGACATCACTGTGTGTATTATCCCTGTACTGTGACATCACTGTGTGTATTATCCTGTGCTGTGACATCACTGTGTGTATTATCTCTGTACTGTGACATCACTGTGTGTATTATCTCTGTGCTGTGACATCACTGTGTGTATTATCTCTGTACTGTGACATCACTGTGTGTATTATCCTGTACTGTGACATCACTGTGTGTATTATCCTGTACTGTGACATCACTGTGTGTATTATCCTGTACTGTGACATCACTGTGTGTATTATCCTGTACTGTGACATCACTGTGTGTATCATCCTGTACTGTGACATCACTGTGTGTATTATCTCTGTACTGTGACATCACTGTGTGTATTATCTCTGTACTGTGACATCACTGTGTGTATTATCTCTGTACTGTGACATCACTGTGTGTATTATCTCTGTACTGTGACATCACTGTGTGTATTATCTCTGTACTGTGACATCACTGTGTGTATTATCTCTGTACTGTGACATCACTGTGTGTATTATCTCTGTACTGTGACATCACTGTGTGTATTATCTCTGTACTGTGACATCACTGTGTGTATTATCCCTGTACTGTGACATCACTGTGTGTATTATCCCTGTACTGTGACATCACTGTGTGTATTATCCTGTACTGTGACATCACTGTGTGTATTATCTCTGTACTGTGACATCACTGTGTGTATTATCTCTGTACTGTGACATCACTGTGTGTATTATCTCTGTACTGTGACATCACTGTGTGTATTATCCTGTACTGTGACATCACTGTGTGTATTATCTCTGTACTGTGACATCACTGTGTGTATTATCTCTGTACTGTGACATCACTGTGTGTATTATCCCTGTACTGTGACATCACTGTGTGTATTATCCCTGTACTGTGACATCACTGTGTGTATTATCCTGTACTGTGACATCACTGTGTGTATTATCTCTGTACTGTGACATCACTGTGTGTATTATCTCTGTACTGTGACATCACTGTGTGTATTATCCTGTACTGTGACATCACTGTGTGTATTATCTCTGTACTGTGACATCACTGTGTGTATTATCCTGTACTGTGACATCACTGTGTGTATTATCCCTGTACTGTGACATCACTGTGTGTATTATCCTGTACTGTGACATCACTGTGTGTATTATCTCTGTACTGTGACATCACTGTGTGTATTATCTCTGTACTGCAGCTCCGCTCCTCCCCGGTCAGTTGTGTACCCGTCGCCCTCTGTCCGTCTCCCCTTTGTACATTAGAGTCTTCAGCCCAACAATTAATGGAGTCAGCGTGGCAGAAAATGAGAAGCTACATTGGAGCGCTGCTGGATTTATAGGATGTATAACGCGGGATCACCTTCCTCCGCTCATTATCCCCCTCACTTTAATATCATTTGCTGCCATTAAGCCGCAGCGATATTATTATTTTATCGCCCTTCACCGGGTGCGACTCCAGGAAGGGAAAACAGAGCGGGCGCAGTAAATACTGGAGGGTTCACGGCGCTGTCCATCCATGCAGAGTTATATTCATCTTCAGAAGAATATCTTTAAGAGCGGCTTAAACTGCTGCCTAATGCAAAGGTGACGGCGCTTTAATTCCTGGCTAATGCTACAACTTTATGGCGCCGCCGTCGGGTTTCATTGTCCAATTTAGCCAAAGATGTTGTCTGGAGTCAGTCCCGGGAGACAGGTTTACAGCCACGAGTCCGGCGAAAGCGACTAATCCCCTCTCAGGATATGACATTTATCATTCCCGTAACTGGGAGTAACCTTGCTGTGCGGCCTGTTCACACCATGCAGTAATGCAGTATGGCAATAATACCTGTCACATCCACAGTAACAAGTGGCGCTATATACACACGGGCTTGGATTCTGCAGCGCAGGGCACAGTTTGTAAATCTGACGCATATTTGTAACATCGTAGACAACGCCGGGGCAAGGACAATGCTGGAAAATGTGCAAGGAGCAAAGAAGAGTGGGAGCCCTGGGGTCTATTCACACTCAGATTTGTTGTGACTGTTCTGTTCCTCTAAATGGGGCTTGTAGACCGTCATGAGAGCGCCGTCAAAACAACCCCTTACAGATAAATGGGACCGATTTTAAGGCACAGAAATTTCTGCAACAAATCTGCTGAGGGTGAACAGAATCTTCGGCTGCCGCTACATAGTAACTCAGTGACTGCAAATATGGCGGTGTCATTAACCAATTGTTGTCTGCCCATTGACTATATAGGCATACCTCACAACAGAAAGAGGGACAAAATGTGCGCCGCAACAAATTTAGCCCCACCCACTTTTATGTTGACCCCGCCCATTCTCATTCATTTTTCATTTCCCTCTACACAGTATAATCCTCCTACACTTACCCATACATTATAGTATCATACCTCCCAACCGGCCCCACGGCCCCATTTCCGCGGGACAGTCACGATTTGGGTGACATGTCCCGCGGTCCCGGTTGGAGGGAGGTATGTCCCGATTTCAACTCAGATCTGCGTCCAGAGGACGCAGATCTGAGTTGAACACATATGCGGCTGAAGGAAGGAGCTGACACAGGTCAGCTCCTCGCTTCGCCGCTGCCCGCCTCTCTCCCTGACACATGCGGCTGAAGCTGCTCGCGCGCTCGCTTCGCCGCTGCGTCTCTCTCTCGCTTCGCCGCTGCGTCTCTCTCTCGCTGACACATGCGGCTGAAGCGAGGAGCTGACCTGTGTCAGCTCCTCGCTTCGCTGCTGCCGCCGGCTCCTGGCTTGTAGACACGATGTACAAGCTAGGAGCCGGCGGCAGCGGCGAAGCGAGGAGCTGACACAGGTCAGCTCCTCGCTTCAGCCGCATGTGTCAGCGAGAGAGAGACGCAGCGGCGAAGTGAGCACGCGAGCAGCTTCAGCCGCATGTGTCAGGGAGAGAGGAGGGAAGCGGCGAAGCGAGGAGAAGGTAAGTTTAATGTGGAGGTGGAACGTGAAACTGGGGGCAGATGAAGGAGAGGACGGCATGACACTGGGGGCAGAGATGGAGAGGACATGAATCTGGGGGCAGAGATGGGGGACATGAATCTGGGGGCAGAGATGGAGGGACAGGAATCTGGGGGCAGAGATGTGGGGACATGAATCTGAGGGCAGAAATGGGGGACATGAATCTGGGGGCAGAGATTTGGGGACATGAATCTGGGGGCAGAGATTTGGGGACATGAATCTGGGGGCAGATATGGAGGGACATGAATCTGGGGGCAGAGATGGAGTGGACATGAAACTGGGGGCAGAGATGTGGGGACATGAATCTGGGGGCAGAGATGGAGGGACATGAATCTGGGGGCAGAGATGGAGTGGACATGAAACTGGGGGCAGAGATGGGGGACATGAGTCTGGGGGCAGAGATGGAGAGGACATGAATCTGAGGGCAGAGATGGGGGACATGAATCTGGGGGTAGAGATGGGGGACATGAATCTGGGGGCAGAGGTGTGGGACATGAATCTGGGGGCAGAGATTGGGTGGACATGAAACTGGGGGCAGAGATGTGGAGACATGAATCTGGGGGCAGATATGGAGGGACATGAATCTGGGGGCAGAGATGGAGTGGACATGAAACTGGGGGCAGAGATGGAGGGACATGAATCTGGGGGCAGAGGTGTGGGACATGAATCTGGGGGCAGAGATGGAGTGGACATGAAACTGGGGGCAGAGATGGAGAGGACATGGATCTGGGGGCAGAGATGTGGGGACATGAATCTGGGGGCAGAGGTGTGGGACATGAATCTGGGGGCAGAGATGGAGTGGACATGAAACTGGGGGCAGAGATGGAGAGGACATGAATCTGGGGGCAGAGATGGAGGGACATGAATCTGGGGGCAGAGATGGAGGGACATGAATCTGGGGGCAGAGGTGGAGGGACATGAATCTGGGAGCAGAGATGTGGGGACATGAATCTGGGGGCAGAGATGGGGGACATGAATCTGGGGGCAGAGATGGAGAGGACATGAATCTGGGGGCAGAGATGGAGGGACATGAATCTGGGGGCAGAGATGGAGGGACATGAATCTGGGGGCAGAGGTGGAGGGACATGAATCTGGGGGCAGAGATGGGGGACATGAATCTGGGGGCAGAGATGGGGGGACATGAATCTGGGGGCAGAGATGGAGGGACATGAATCTGGGGGCAGAGATGGAGAGGACATGAATCTGGGGGCAGAGATGGAGGGACATGAATCTGGGGGCAGAGATGGAAGAGGGACATGAAACTGGGGGAAGATGAAGGGTGTATATGAAACTGGGGGAGAGATAGAGGGGGGACATATAATTTACGGGTGACTGTAGGAGGATTATACTGTGTGCGGGCACATGAAAAATTAACGAGTGGGCGGAGTCAACAAAAAAGTGGGCGGGGCCAAATTTGCCGCGGCGCGCTACGCGCGCCGCACATTTTATCCCTCTTTCAGTTCTTCAAAAGTTGGGAGGTATGTAGTATGTCTCCACATTGTAATGTCCCCCTCCAACTGCCCCACAGTATTACGTCCTTCTCCTGGTGCCCCAGTTTAAACATGAAACCGGATCAGCTGGAGGGGGACATTAGCAATAGGGGTAGTTGGAGGGGGCAATAAATAAATGGCAGATGAAGTGGGACATTAAATGGTGGGCAACTAGAAGCAGACATTAAACTGTAGGGGTAGCTGGAGGGTGACATTAAACTGGGGGCAACTAGAGGCAGACAGGACCCTCTCATGGTTTATTGTCCTCTCCAGTTGTCCCCCAGTTTAAGTGCCCCCTTTATCTGCTCCATTTCATGCCCCCCCTCCATCTCTGCACTCAGTATAATGACACACACACACACTCTCTCTCTCACTCCATCCTGCATCTCACAACTCCCTCCCTTCTCAGTACCTTATAGGGATCTCTTCTCCCTTCACTGCACAGAATACTGACACGCCCACCTAGTCACGTGACAGTGAGATGTCACACAAAGTCCTTGAACCATAGTGAAGCGTTCCTTCGATCACCGCAGCCTCTTATCTGTTATAAGAGCAGGCGGTGATCGGAGGAATGATTGATCAGTAAATCATTAAAAGGACATAGCGGGACATGTAGGGAGCTGAGCGGGACCGCGGGACAGGGGTAGGAAAGCGTGAGTGTCCCGCGGAAATCGGGACGGTTGGGCGGTATGTATATGATTGGGCAACAGCTAGTTAACTCTGTAAGGATGTGCCTGTGTGTTCTTGCAGAGTTAGCAGTTGCAGGCAGCCAGCAGCTAGTGACAATCCCCCGGCAAGAAGGCAGGGATGGTTACCAATTTTTACCATCCCTGCCTTCCCGATTATTGCATACATAGCACTCTATAAGCTCTGTGCCTACTGCTATAGGAGCCGCCATCATGCAACTTCTTCCTGGCCCAGTGGTCATGTGACCTGCTAAGAGACTAGAACTGCGTGAGCTGCTGGGTCCTAGAGGAATCAGATCGGATATACAATTCAGATTCGGTTAGGATGTGATCTGATGGATTTATTATAACTGTCGTGTCACGGCCATGGCTTGTCACAACGCAACCACATTCCACCACATGTCTTACGATAAAGGCAATTGTGTTGCAACCAATATCACTATGTAGCCCTTACTTAACCCTTAAGTACTATGACGGTGTCTGTCATACTGATGTGCATGATAGTGGTGCATGATAGACACCGTGATAGAACGTGAGGGTTCATGGAGCTTGGCCGCTCTAACTCTCCAATGGATTGAAGGGGCCATGAACCAAGGACATATTGGCCCATGGCACTGGGATATGTAGAGAAGGTCCAGAGGGCGGTGGAGGTTGTCTATCTACTGATTTACAGTTAAAGTTGGGGTAGAAGAGATACAATTGGCTTCTATGGTTAGTCTTTGGCTAGTAAATGGATAAATAGAAGGACAAGTTCCATGATAAAGGTTATAACTCTGTAATTCTTTCGATCTCCTACATGGAATGGATGAATCAATGGCGGTCGGTTCACGTCCAGGTGACAGATTGATAATATAAGGTATATACTCTCTCTCTATAAGTCTCCTTCTCTCTCGGTAGTTGTAGGTGTTACATTGTAACCTTGTGTTTGATGTTCTAATATCTAATGGACAATTCTCTATTTCCCAGGTCTGTGTCTCAGGTTTGCGGCTGAAATCTGCAGAATGTAGCGACTGATTAATATTCCGCTCATTACGCCCTCTCTGTACTCACATCTCATGTAAATGACGCCGTCTCCGGATCCAGAGAAATTCCATTAGTTCTATTGTTTCTGACCCTTAGACATTAGATTTCCAGCACTGCAGCTACACAGGTAATTAGCGGGAGTTAATGACAAATACGGGGGAGGGGATCACGTCAGTCCACAGGTAAATGTAACATGGGATTGTCTTCATCAATCATGAAGTTCTACAACAAAGTTAACTTCTAAGACGTGGAGTGGAGGAAGCTGAAGACATTGTGGATGCTGAGCCTGAAGTGTTTCTCTAGAAGTCATTTCCATCATGGAGGTGGTCGAGTTACTTTGTATCAGTGATGTTCTCACAATCTGTCCTAAGGATTCATGTATCATGGTGAATTGTGTAGCAGCCATTGTGGGGCCGACAACTAACCCCATTACCTCAGATATGGGTACGAGAAAGGGGTGTAAAAACCAGAAATAGCCCCATCCCCGTGCTGTAGGCATCATCCCTTTCCTGCCACATTACCCCTGTACTGAGACATTATCAGCTGAACCTGCTGCACACTCAGCTCTGCTGCATCGGACACTGCTACATCGGCCAACACTGCTACATCGGGCCGTGTGCTCAGCTCGACTACTCCGGAGATGCAGCCAAGCAGAGCGCACACCCAGCACTGCTACATCGGAGATGAAGCAGAGCTGGCTGTTCGCTGAGCTTGGCTACTCTGGAGTAGTCGAGCTCAGCGCATGGCCCGATGTAGCAGTGCTGGCCGATGTAGCAGTCCGATGCAGCAGAGCTGAGTGTGCAGCAGTATTCAGTGCACACTCAGCTCTACTTCATCTCCGGTGTAGCAGTGCCAGCACTGCTACATCTCAGCATAGGAATGAATTGACCAGCGTTGATTGACGAATGCTGTAGCATTCGGGTAATCAACGTTGGTTCTGCCGGTGGACGCAGAGTCTAAGATTGGTCCACAGCAGTCTCCATTCTGGTCCAATCTTAGACTCCGCCTCCTCACAGACCAGCCTCCGGCAGAACCAGCTTTGATTGGCCGAATGCCGTACACTGTATGGCATTCAGCCAATCAACGCTGGGCAATGCATTCCTATGGGAAAAAGTCAGCTCCCGCATATTGCAAGCTGACAGGGATTCCGACATAATGCAATGACTTGGGCTTGTTAGATGCCCCCAGACATGCTCCCCCTGCTGTCCCAGTTGCATTCCAGGGTGTTGGCATCATTTCCTGGGGTGTCATAGTGGACTTGGTGACCCTCCTGAGTCGAATGGTGGGATCCCCAGAAACAAAGCATTTTTCCCCATAGACTATAATGGGGTTCGATATTCGTTCGAATAGTCCAATATTGAGCGGCTATTCAAAACGAATATCGAATATTTTACTATTCGCTCATCTCTAATCATTACATGTGTACCTTATGCTTATACAGTATACTGCCTGAGTATGACATCATTACATGTTTTTCGTATGTTTATACAGTATACTGCCTATTTGAAGCAGTTTGCATTACAGTTTACACCATTGCCATTTTTTTTTTTTTTTTTTTTTTTTTTTGCGCGGACACAAATTCGGACCTGCAGGACTTTATATTTATGCAAAATAAAAAATGTTTTCACATCAGAGAGGCCGCACACAGACACTGGTGCTTTGTTCATATGAATGGGTTTTTTAACCCCTTAAGGACCAGGCCATTTTTTGGTTTCGCATTTTCGTTTTTCCCTCCTCACATTTCAAGAGCCATAACTTTTTCAATTTTCAGTTCACAGAGTCACATGATAGCTTATTGTTTGCGGGACAAATTGTACTTTGTAATGGCACCATTCAATATGCTGTGCAATGTACTGGGAAGCTGGAAAAAAATTCAGAATGAGGCACAATTGGAGAAAAAATGCATTTGCGCCATTTTCTTATGGGTTTAATTTTTACAGCATTCACTGTTTGGTACAAATGACATGTTACCTGTGTTCTACGTGTCAGTACGAACGCGGTGATACCAAATTTATATAGTATTTGAAATTTTTTGATACTTTTAAAAAAATGATAAACTTTGCAAAATAGAAAAAAAAATTTGTGTCATCATGTTCTAACACCTGTAACTTTTTCATATTTCCATGTATGGAGCTGGTTGTGGTGTCTTTTTATGCGGGACAAGATGACGTTTCTATTGATACCATTTGGGGAAAGATCCGATGGTTTGATCACTTTTTATTCAATTTATTATAGGAGGCAAAGTGTTGAAAAAAACGCTTTTTGGCTGTTTTTATTTTTTTTGCCGCTACGCCGTTCGCAGTACGGGATAAATGTTTTAATATTCTAATAGTTCAGGCATTTTGGAGCGCAGGGATACCTAATATGTTTAATGTTCTTTAATTACTTTTATAGCTGATCTAGGGAAAGGGGGGTGATTTGAACTTTTATATTTTTTTTATTTTTTTAATACTTTTAAAAACTTTTTTTTTTCTTCTGTTACATTTATGATCAGACCCCTTAGGTACCTTGAAACCTAGGGAGTCTGATCGCTCATACTATTCACTGCAATACTACAGTATTGCAGTGAATAGGAAAATCGCAGCACTTCTATTAGAGGCTGCCTCTGGCATCCTGTAATAGATCTAGTGCAGAGACAAGCCTGGAAGCCTTCAATAGGCTTCCGGCTGTCATAGCAACCGATCACCGCCCTCTTGTGACGTTCAGGAGGGCGGCGATCGGGGAAACATGGTGGCGCCCATGCCGCCGGCGCCGTTTACACACTGCGGTCACGTTTGACCGCAGTGTGTAAAGGGTTAACAGCAGCGATCGGCTCGGGCACCGACCGCTGCTGTTAGTGGCAGGTCCTGGCTGTATTATACAGCCGGCATCTGCCCTGTATGGAGCGAGCTCAGCGTGTGAGCTCGCTCCATACATCCCCATGCGACCCATGACGTACAGTTACGTCAAGGGTCGCTAAGGGGTTAAACTGACCATATGCAAGTCATCCCCAAACAGTTTTTCCTGCAATATCCACAGAAACATGGCGGGCGGACATCGGCGCAAGTGTGAACACCCCCTAAGTCTCCTGCGTCAAGGGGCCGCACCCTCTGCACAGCATTACTATTGGTTTGGGAAACATTGTGGATTAATACGGCAAATCACTTACAATCCCACTGACCATCAAATACTGATACAATCTCTGTTGGGAACAATGTAACGGTCTGTTCCACCATCAGGACATATTTGCATACGATATTTGGAGGGTTCGCTCATTTTTTTTGCTGTCAGAAATGTTGCAAAGTTGTAGTGAATACGCAAATTGTAAGAAACAAAGTAAAAATAGGCAAGTTTCATGGCTGATGGGTGAAGGAACATCGGGCGTCTTGTCTCCTGATTGTGACTTGGTAATTTGTCAGCTGAAGAGTTTTCCTCCTAATTACACAAACAGTGCGCTATAGATTGTGGCACAATGTATGTGTGAAGGATTGTAATGCTATGTACCTGTCATAATAGCTTCCATGGAATGAGCCGGCTCATTGTTGTGACGCGTTGCAATCTGTTCCATCTCAGTTAGCAATTAAACATATCTATCATTATGACTTTCTCCTTACAATGGAATTGCACTTCTGCCTGTCAGAATCAGCCACAGTGAAGCCTCGCCTGACAACCCCAGATGGAGCCGTCTCCTTGTACTTTTCACTGAAGTTTACTGCTTTTTTTCTTATAAAAAGTAAAGGAGGGAAAAGGAAATGTAAGCAGAAATAGGTTAGAGAATGCAAATTCCCAGCTCCTTTCTAGGTCGCCGCTTGGAGTCTACGTCTGGTATTGATCAAGGGTTAGGCAGAGCAGGCAGCAGCTTTGGCCACCGTTATAGACATTGTTTGATGACAGGGTGTTCCCCTGCACCCTACCACTTTCAATCATGTCAGTGTCCTAATGTTTTTCTGAATTACAGTAACCATGAGCTCTTTACTAGGGGGCATCTGATGTCGCCACGGGCACAGTAATGGGGGAACAACAGCATTGGACTTAGGCTTTGGAATGGAAAGTTGTTGTAGAAGGTGAGGAACAGCTGGAGGGCTCTAAAAAGCAAGAAGCAAAAGATTTCTGGGCACCAAAGTCTACAAAGACAAGTTATGGCTGGGAGCAGTCGTCATGGTGGACTGGGTCAGATGGAGGATAAAGGGGGAAATGAACAAGTCCAATAAGAGGAGACGTCAGCGGAGAGTTACTGCAAGTCCCTGCACCGGATTCACTGCAAGGCTCAGGGATTACAGTATCTCACGTTCTAAACTAGAGATGCGAGAACCAGTTTGTAATGAGCCGTGCTTGTAACACATTTTCCAAAATTCTTGCATTTGGTAGAACCTGAGAGTTTTGGCTTTCCCGTGAGATCCCAATGTGGATTGCGCTGGCATCAAGATGCCTAATCCTGGCAAACCTCTCTTGACCACTGTGGACCAATTATAGGCCTTATTGGTCCCACAGGGCCCTTGACATCACAGAAGAGGCTCAAAGACACCAGGGAATGTATTGCTCAGGTTAGGGAAGGTGAGTATAAGTGTTTGCTATTTTCTTCACCTCCCATAGGTCTCGGCTTTTTATAATCTGAGGACTGAAGACACCAGGGAAATAATAAAAGCACCTTCAGTTCCAACAAGTTTGGTCCAAAACTAAACAGGAAGGTGAACCTTGCAAATATTCATAAAACAAATCTCACCGATCACTACTCTAAGCCTTCCTGCAACCAGCACCCTGATTTTTTGGAACTTTTTACATCAACAGAAACCGGACGGCTCAGCTGCTAACTACTCCTGCAGATATTATAACCCCAATACTGATATCTTCAGGATGACCTCTCTGACTTGTCGTCCAAGAAGGATCACAGTGACAAGGAGCAGGTCACATTACAGCCCAAACCGTAGATAAAACCAGCCGAGAAGCCGCTGACCCTCGCACCAGCTGAGAAAAGCAGATACGACCGAGGATACCGAGAAGATGTCACACTCCTCTGTGTCTACAGGAGAAAGTAGGTCCAATAAGATGTCCAGTCACTGCTTCTGGTCACTAAGATGGTGCTGAGGACCCAGCGAGGACACCAGAAGGCCATGGACATTGAGCTGTAAGTCCTTCCTGCACCATCAGTATAACATGACTTTGGCCATTTCACCGCTCACTCCTCCAAGACACATCTGGGCTTTTTTGTCAATTATAAATGTGCAGCAAGGTACCTATGACAACTATCTCCAAGGAAGATTCGGGGTTTCCTAGGAATCAAAAGATGTATTTTTACCAATGCAACAGAAATTTAAAGGGACCCGACGTCACAATCTATATCCGTGCTTATTTTGACCTCAGCTTGATTCTGACTTTGTATTTGATCCTGTCCTAGTTCTACTGACTTGTGATGTCTGACCCTGGCTTGTCTCTGACTACTCAACCCTGGCTTACTGTCCTAACCTCTGCCTTTCTATGACTTTGAATGTATTCCACCTGCCCTCAGTCTTGGCTCACCTACCTTTCTGTATGACCCCTGGTAATTTGCATCAGTGTCACTTTGGCCCTTGGCCAGCCGTACATACACTGGGACCACTCTGAATGGCAGTGACCTGCTAGATTCCCAGCAGAAAATTGTAGGTTCTCACATCGGGGTTAAAGGGTCAATTCCAAGAAAGCTACAAGACAATTCCCTTGGGAGAGGCCCAACTCAAATAGGTTAGGTGTGTCCACAACCCGCTGTCCATTACAACATCTCCAGAGGCTCTTGGCACAGCCAATATAACATAAGGTAGTAATCATAGGGGCATGTCCCTGTCTGTTCTGTAATTGTGGAATACTGCAGTCCCTAGCCTGCAACACCTGAAAACAGATCATAATACCTTGTATTCATCCCAATATCCAATACAATCAACTCATATTGTATCAAAATGATATAGAAATGGTGTAAAATGTATCGCTATCGTGCCATGACATAGTAACATAGTATAGCTTAAAAAAGATATATGTGCACTGAGATCACAGGATAAATGTAGTGAAGGGCCAAATGACTAGGAACGTGCCGGGTTTGTTACGAATTTTACAAAAATTTTGGGTTCTACCAAATTAAATTTCCGGAGTTTTGCCAGCTAAATGATTTTAGGGGCATAAAAGTTGCATAAAAAAACTTACAAAAATGTGTTCACCTTTCCGGGGCTCCACCATAACCCCAGCAATGACCTGGGAGGGTCAAAGAAGATGGTAGACAGCCCGGGAGGAGGACCTGAATGGCGGGGAATGCCATGATTTTTCCACCCATGCCCTGTCCTCTGCTTAATATTCTATGGGGACACCAGAGTATAATATTTCGCTTTGATAGCATTCAAGGAATATTTCAATAATCTCTAAATTTGCTAATTTCTGCAATTTCTAAATTGCTACTTAATTTTAGAACTTGTTCATGATTTCTTCCCCTTTGCGCTTCCCGGGGTGCCTATAATGTCTCTGTGGGTGACAGATCCCGTGCGGGCGCGTGAGCCAGGTGTGTGGCCCCTCTCATGGCTCCTGCGTTTGATTCCTTCATGAATAGTTAATCTGATCAGATAACTCTTGTGAATGCGGAGGAGGTTAAGCGAGAAATCTACAGCTTGCTACAATGTAACTTCAGGCGCTTCAAGATGCAACAAAGCAAACAATTACTTCTTAAAGAGCCATCTGGGCTTTCGGTGAGAAGGATGACCCATGTTACAAAATAATGCATGTGAAAAAATCAATCCAAAAAGCTCCAGCAGCTGCTCCCGAGTGCAGCTAATAAAATGCAGCATTGATATGAAGACTGCAGATGGAGACAATGAACAATAAGTGATAAAAATGATCCAAGTAAGAGGCAAGGAAATGTAAATCTGCTTCTTCGGAGACACATTTTGATTTATTTACATAGGACTCCTGAGGACAAACGGCTTCTTAAATTTTGTGACAGTGAAGCAGAGATTCAGCCTGCATTAAACTGTCATCTAACGCTGAGCATTAGCATTTACAGACTTCACATAACGTGTTGTTTGTGTTCTGCAGGGCAAACAGCGTAAAATGCCGCACTAACCTTTACTACCACTAGGCAGCAGTATAGAGTATTGCACTGCATATGCCTGACTCAAAGCTTCTTGTTTTTGGTGTTGCTCATAGATATGGTTTTCTTTAATAGCACCCCCCGAGGTCAGGAGTGGTATTACAATTAACTAATAACATTACTTAAGGATATTCAAAATGTTTTTACAATCCATCCATACTGTTACTTTCCCTCTTATACTTTTTTCTGCCCTGTTATGTGATCCTTATATCATGAATATGTGCAGGGCCTTTGAATTGGTGCAGTGAGGGCGGACCTTCACCTTCCTGGAGCACTTCTCTTGCCACTGAGACCCCTACCATCTTCTGCTTGCATCATCTGGTGCAGTGTGATTTCACCTTCCCACTGTTATGACATCACTCATCCAACTTGAGCAGCATAAGTGCTCCAGGGAGCTGAAGTCCCGCCCTCAGTGCACCCACTGCCTCATTTACATAAGGCCCCCTCAGACCCTCAGATCTCTCTGCATTACCACTTGAAGTCTGATTTCACCTTTCTACTGTTATGACATCACTCATCCCACTTGAGCAGCTGGGGAAGTGCACCCAATGCTGAAGGCCTGCCCTCAGTGCACCCACTGCCTCATTTACATAAGGCCCCCTCAGACCCTCAGATCTCTTTGCATTACCACCTGCAGTCTGATTTCACCTTTCTACTGTTATGACATCACTCATCCCACTTGAGCAGCCAGGGCAGTGCACCCAATGCTGAAGGCCTGCCCTCAGTGCACCCACTGCCTCATTTGCATAAGGCCCCCTCAGATCTCTCTGCATTACCACTTGCAGTCTGATTTCACCTTTCTACTGTTTTGACATCACTCATCCCACTTGAGCAGCCAGAGCAGTGCTCCCAATGCTGAAGACCCGCCCTCAGTGCACCCACTGCTTCATTTGCATAAGGCCCTCTCAGATCTCTCTGTATTACCACTTGCAGTCTGATTTCACCTTTCTACTGTTATGACATCACTCATCCCACTTGAGCAGCCAGGGCAGTGCACCCAATGCTGAAGGCCCGCCCTCAGTGCACCAACTGCCTCATTTACATAAGGCTCCAGTTATTTTTCTCCAACTCTACACAAATGACCTAGATCACACAGGTCTGCTGTTTATTACAATAAGGTGCCCTGTAATCCGGTGAGGACAGGTGATAGACTGTACGGCATACGCTAACATCTCACATTGAGGTTGCATTGCAGAGACTGATACAATAGAAGATATTCTGTTACCTGCAGATATTGTATTACATATAGAATGAGTTATCAAGGGTGTTTGAAGGACACGCTGTCTGCAGAGATTGGGCTCAGCCTCGGCGCAGGTTGAGGATTGTGTGTGACAGAAGTGACTTATCTTAATGCTCTCTCCACATCAGGTCATGAAGGGCTTTCCCACATGTACGAACGTTCGCGCTTCTCCCTGCAGCTACATATTAATTTTTAAATGAAGCCTTCATCGATGCTACTCAGCAACTTGGTGATTTCAGCTTCGATTTACATTTCTAACCTCCTGATCATTACGAGGAGCTGAATTTCCCGGAGGTTCTCACTCGATCCATCTACAAAACCCTCAAGAGGGGGGGAAGAGAGAAAGCAGCCGGGATTACTTCTGAAAAGTAAGTCTAAGGTTAATGGCTGCAGGAGACGAGACGCGGGAAGCGCGGAGAGAGGGATGAGCTCAAGAGGCTTGATGAGGAATTAACATTAATTAGCATAAAATAATCACAATCATCGCAAATAGGGTTAGATAAGACGCATTAATAATGGAAAAAACTCTCAAATTACATTAAGTGTAAATTACCAGCTGAAGCAGGAGATACAGTAACGTACAAGGCGATTATAGAACCGCAATAGACCGACATGGACAGAACCTGCTCCATACTCGCAGAGCTGCAAAAATATACGGCCATGTGCATGGGGCCAGAGAAAGGCACAGGTCTGTAGGGCTGGATTCCCATTACCCCTGTTAATGGCCATTGGCGTCTTCCATTATAGGATGAGAGCAACAGGCAGTAAAGTGTTGCAGAGACATTAAAATGTTGCATTGACAACAATGTAACAACAAGATAAAGTTCTGCATTCAAGAAGATAGAAAATATCGTCCACCATGTTGTTTATTGATTTCAATGGCAACATACATAGAATCCGTCTGTGTCCATTCTCTGCAACAATTTAATGTCTGTTGCTGTCACCCTATGATTGAAGACAACAAGGGTTGTGTGACCCCGACCTTAACTTTCCATTATTAGGGATCCTTAGCACATGCTGAGAGTATGGCCTGATAGACAATCACTCATTTACTTGTCTCCTATCACGCCGAAGGGAAACTCTCATCATCCCCCATCCCTGACTATGAGCCTTTATTCACTCCAGTGTTCATCACTTTGCCCAAATGTTGTTTATTTCATTGGAAAGACTTCACTGAACCTCCCAATGAAACGCCTCTTATATGTCGCCAGGCGCCGGGACGGTTCCTGTAATTTATAAAATCTCACATTGTTTTTGATGGAATAAAAAGATCAAATAGAAAGATCTAAGCCCCATCTGTGCCCGGGCTTCACTGTGCACCAGTCAGTGCTGGATACAGCCCCGCTAACCCCGGCATTGAGCACAGTATAAGCTCCGCGCCCATCACTTGGTTATATTGTTGCTGTTTGCTTTTCTGTTTTCGCCTATAGAAACACTTGACTGAGCCCTCACCATTATTTGTCGTCGATGTCGCTGGCGCCGAAGTGAATTCTCTTCTTTATAAAGCTTAATAATATTTTGATGTAATAAAAGAACAGAACTCCATCAGTCTCCAGACATCATGGAAACCACTCAATGCTTCACAGCAACCTGGTAACAAAGGGCACCCAGTACGGTAAAGGCTTGGCGAGGACGATATCTGGAGAGAGTTGTGTCCTTTACACAATCACATTGTTGCTGTTTGTATCCACTTTATGTGACACTCAGGACTGGGGTTCAAATGTGCCCAAATGTTTTTGATTCCCATTAATACAAATTGACGGAGTCTCCCAATAATCTGTCATAGATGTCACCAAGTTAAATCCAACAGACTGATATACGAGCTCCATAGGTCTATCCAGGCTTCATGGAAACCGCCCAGTGCTCCAGACCAAGCCTTGTGCCTAGCCTAGAACTCTAACCCCAGGTAGTAACATTGTATCCGGAAGCAACAACCTGCACCTATAACCCCAGCACGCCCCCCCAGAGCCAGCGGTTCCGGTCATTATGTAGATTTGTTTTCTTGCTTCTATCATGGTATTCGTCTTACAAGGGGATTTGATTTGTGCAGCTTATACATAAAGTCTCGCGTTATTGATGTTATATAAAACCTGCCTCTACATCAGTCCCTGAGCAGGCAGAAAATGAACAGACAAGAGACTACAAAGATGTGTGAAATTCATTCGGTAAAATCTGGGAAACTGCTGAGACAATGAGAATGACGGTGACATAACACGCGGCGGAGGCAGCGATATCACATCTAGGAGGCTCTGCTACATGTCCCATAGGTAAGATACAAGAAGCCAGAACACCATCAGGGACTTATACTGTGTATCCTGCAGTCACCGATACAGTATGGTCTCTATATATACAGTATGGTCTCTATATATACAGTATGGTCTCTATATATACAGTATGGTCTCTATATGTACAGTATGGTCTCTATATATACAGTATGGTCTCTATATATACAGTATGGTCTCTATATGTACAGTATGGTCTATATATATACAGTATGGTCTCTATATGTACAGTATGATCTCTATATATACAGTATGGTCTCTATATGTACAGTATGGTCTCTATATGTACAGTATGGTCTCTATATATACAGTATGGTCTCTATATATACAGTATGGTCTCTATATGTACAGTATGGTCTCTATATATACAGTATGGTCTCTATATGTACAGTATGGTCTCTATATATACAGTATGGTCTCTATATGTACAGTATGGTCTCTATATATACAGTATGGTCTCTATATGTACAGTATGGTCTCTATATATACAGTATGGTCTCTATATGTACAGTATGGTCTCTATATATACAGTATGGTCTCTATATACAGTATGGTCTCTATATATACAGTATGGTCTCTATATATACAGTATGGTCTCTATATGTACAGTATGGTCTCTATATATACAGTATGGTCTCTATATGTACAGTATGGTCTCTATATATACAGTATGGTCTCTATATATACAGTATGGTCTCTATATGTACAGTATGGTCTCTATATGTACAGTATGGTCTCTATATATACAGTATGGTCTCTATATGTACAGTATGGTCTCTATATGTACAGTATGGTCTCTATATATACAGTATGGTCTCTATATGTACAGTATGGTCTCTATATGTACAGTATGGTCTCTATATATACAGTATGGTCTCTATATGTACAGTATGGTCTCTATATGTACAGTATGGTCTCTATATATACAGTATGGTCTCTATATATACAGTATGGTCTCTATATATACAGTATGGTCTCTATATGTACAGTATGGTCTCTATATATACAGTATGGTCTCTATATATACAGTATGGTCTCTATATATACACTATGGTCTCTATCTAGTAACAGGATCTCCATTACACATAACCTCTCCTGTCCTGAGGATATTCCCCATCCCATCATCTCTATGCACCAAACATGTTCTTTCCAAATCTCCGCAATGTCTTTTGTCAGATGTTGTTTGCTGGCTTGTCGTACTGTATATGTGTGTACCGTGTATATGTATGCACTATGTATATATGTATAATGTGTATATGTGTGTACTGTGTATATGTATATAATGTGTATATATGTATGTAATATATATGTATATATGTGTGTATTGTGTATATGTGTGTACTGTATATATGTGTGTACTGTGTATATGAGTGTAATATATATGTATATAATGTGTATATGTATGTACTGTGTATATGAGTGCTATGTAATACATGTGTTATGTGCACTGTTGGTGTGGTATACCGCATATACGTGTATTGTCTTTTCTGTGTGTGCTATTTGGTGAAAGGAGAAATAATTCCTATTATACTGCCCTATAATAACCTGTAATATGACGGCACTGTCAGTAAGCTGCAGTCAGTCTATGAGAGTCCGCTCACCTATCTGGATATCCTCTTATATATCTCTTCCAATCCCCAATGCCCATCCCCCACCACAATCTATTACTAATATATTTACACCGCTGATATTTTCCCGCTGTCCTTGGAAGTCTTTCTGCAGCTTCATGTTGTCAGATATGACTGGAGCTACAAATGGGCTTTGGAATAATTCAGGAGCCGATCCCATCGTCCTCAGACATGCCCCCCGTGCCCCCGCCGCAGTAATGGTCTCCTGCTATGCCTAAATAAGCTGCTGTCTCCTTGCTAGGACTCTGGCTGAGCGTTTTCTATGATATTTTCTGGTATTTAATGGAGATCACCAGCTGCCCTGTCATCTGCCCACCGTATCCAACAAAACAAGCCTGCGCAGTAGGACGGCCATCTCCATCCTGGCACACGCAAGGCACAGGTGACAGCGCTGACAATTGTCAAGCGACAGAAGCGTCTGATAAAGCCAAGAGTGGATGGTCCTCACTGATCAGCCGCGTAAATTAGGCTCCTGCTGCTTTAAGCCGCTCCAGTCCCCCTTTGATATTGAAGAGATTGTGAAATATTGATGGCAGCGTTAAATATGAATGAAGAGGACGCGCGACTTACCCGTAATGTTACAGTAAACACGGACAGGTCCAAGTGGCCCGCTTCCATCTGAGTCGATGTAGTAGTAGTCGGACGGGTAACCCTTGTGCCTGTAAGCCTCGCAGGACTGTTCATACAATGCTGGAATTGGGAAAAGTAGAGGAAACAATGTTACTCTTTCAGTTTTTTTCCCCCAGAAATATTATGCCAATTTCTACTCATTTTTGCAAATGTGATCTGACACGATCCTTTAATGGAGACCCATAGGGATATGGCATCAGCAGTCTGGATGGTGCCCGTCCCTGGCACCAGGGGATTGTGCTCATCGAGAGAAGCTTTGCCAAATTAGACCTATGTGACTGAATTCTGAACTTGTTTTGAATTTCTCAGATGAGCAAATCAAAAAAGAAAAAAAAAATTGAGATTCTACATCGAAACTTTCATTACAAATATTCCATTCCAAGGACGCTGTGTCTCAGGCTGGTGTCACAAGGACATTGGAGAACATCTCGCTTCTCTAGCAAGATAATTATAGCTTTGGGATGCTTGAATAAACTGAAAACCTTCAAGGAGGTATCAGAGGAAATTTCCAGATATTGGAACAAGAACTGGTGCATCGACCAGTCACATTGCCAAAAAGTCAGGGTTGTGCTATCCCTTCTTAGGTCCTACTGTTGGCCCAGGCTTCAGTCCTGCGGATGGATAGTAATACTTAGAGGAGACGTTAGCTACTTCCTGCACATCCCAGAATTCCTTATTTTTTAAAAAATATTTTAAAAATTTTAAAATAATTAAAAATTTTAAAAAATTTAAATTTTAATATTTTAAAATTTTAAAATATTTTATGTAAAAAAACAAGTGATGACAAAAGTTAAACTGGCCTCGGGAGAGGTAATATGGCTGACAGCGGTGTAAAAAAGAGACCAGAACGCAACTGCCTGTCCCAGATACGGAAGACAGGAAACAGTTTGATGTTGCCCAGAGCGCGGTGCATTGTGGGAGATCATAGTCCGGGACACTGACAACATGTCACATTCAATAGCAACAAGGAGAATAAAAAATACAATGTGTCAAAAGTGGTAACACATGAATGTTCATCAAGTTAAAAAAAGGTTTCTCTTAATTTGATACATTGTTAAAATTTAAAATTCTGAACATTCTAAACAATGAAAAATCAACAAAGTGTATAAGATGATTATTTTACAGATGTCACTGTGGTGTCTGGGTCCTTGTCTCCTACCCTATTGCCTTTCTGTGGATCCGGATATGACATCCTTGGTGAGGACCAGATGATTGGGTCTAATCAGCGGAAGTATCAAGCGAGATCAGCAGCACGATGGAGCAGGAGGCTTATTTCTTCAGAGTCCTGCTGCAATCTCAGCCTCCCAACATGTCAGTATCTGGACGGAATCTGCAGCTGAATCCTATGTGTGAACTTACCCTAAGGCTACATTTACACGGATGTATGCATGTGTCGGACTTGTGGTTGACTGGCATAGACGGCACATACATGATATCGATGTGCTATCCACGTGCTATCCATGTGCTATCCACGTGCTATCCATGTGTTGCCCTTGTGCTAACCATGTGCTATCCACGTGCTATCCATGTCCTATCCACGTGCTATACATGTGCTATCCATGTGTTGCCCTTGTGCTAACCATGTGCTATCCACGTGCTATCCATGTGCTATCCACATGCTATCCATGTGTTGCCCTTGTGCTAACCATGTGCTATCCATGTGTTGCCCTTGTGCTAACCATGTGCTATCCATGTCCTATCCACGTGCTATCCATGTGCTAGCTATGTGCTATCCATGTGCTAGCTATGTGCTATCCATGTGCTAGCTATGTGCTATCCATGTGCTAGCTATGTGCTATCCATGTGCTATCCACGCGCTATCCACGTGCTATCCATGTGTTGCCCTTGTGCTAACCATGTGCTATCCACGTGCTATCCATGTCCAATCCACGTGCTATACACGTGCTAGCTATGTGCTATCCATATGTTGCCCTTGTGCTATCCATGTGCTAGCCATGTGCTGCTCATGCCTCCATGGACCCATTCATTCCATTCAGTGAGCCCAGGCAACAAAAAAATTGGAATAGGAATTACCCTGAGTTCTGAGTTTTTCCCTGGGCTCAATGAGTCCTTTTTCTGGCCACGATAAGCACAGCCAGGACACTGATAATGAATATGTTTGGGTGTATGAAGCCTAACTAGTGCAGGAATTTCATATTGTCCGCTGATTTGTTATGACTATATGTGCTCGTCTATTGTATGGGACTTCTATATTATCTGGATACAAACAATTGCCTGAACTGGAAACTAACTCAGCCTTGCAAAGAAAACCCACCAAGAATTAGACTCCCGGCGTTGTTCATTTGTTTCCTGCGCTGTTTATTCTAATCCGGTAACTATTTGCCTTTTCTATGTCGCTGCCTTTAAGCGTAATGAAACAATTAGCGCAGATATCGCTGACCATTTCTTTCCGAGGACCCTTGAAATCTGGGGAATGTTTTCTACCAAGAGCGTTACTAAATATATTGCTTATCAGGAGACTTTTATGGCGCTTCAAGTCGGACATTAATTAACACAGCCATAATTATACATTCAGCAAGGAAGCCGCGGACAAAGCCGAGAATGCTGAGATGGAGAATCTCTATGCAGATGATTATTTCTTGAGTCGGGGTAATAAATGTCACCCGTTGTTGAACAAACACTTGAGAATGTGCTAAACATCACCAAGGACGGTGCAGGCGCGGCGCCGCGCTTTTAGTGTAACACGTCTTAGGGCTTTTAGTGCAATATCAATAGAGTAACAGATCATTCATTATTTACCAGCGCGAAGAGGCGCCCAGAAAACACGCAACTCCTCCAAAAACGGGAATGCATCTGTCTATGCAAGGTCATAGGTCATTGGAGAGTCAGGAGGTCATATGTGACATCTCTGAGGGCGTCCGCTCTACATTTTGGAGGGGAAATTCTGGTTTAGCTGTCATCCCAGATTGTATCACTGGGTTACCAGGCGCTGATCCATAGGGCGTTTTCCATTAATACGAAAAATAATATTTGCATATTCTTTACTTAGAATATGCAGCAGCGCGTGAATCCCGGCTGCACCCGAAAAGTGCTGACACCGATATCAGGGCAGGGGTTACAGCCTAACGTCAAGGGGTAAGTAATGCAAGGCTATGGAAAAGAAGTTTCAGGGGTGCCCTTCACCATCCAGCAATAATACCAAGGGCCCCATTTACAGAAGGAATAGCGCCTCCTAGTGTACACCAGAGAGGTTTGCCGAGGTAAAACGCAGACATAGTGTCCCCATAGTGACCCATGATGTCCCCCATCATGGTGTTCACCATCACTATATAGTCTTCATAAAACATTCATTTGCAAAGTATCTGACCCAACTTCATTTTTTTTTTTTTTCTAAATCTTGGCCTAACCCCTTTATGGGAGACACCATGATCCCAATGGTCTAGTAAGCTGACACCAATGTCACTCCTTATAGTAATACATCCGGTGGCCAAAAAACCATAGTGATCCAATTGGGAGGCATCAGATAGTCTTATATTAGTACAGCACCATCTGGTGGCAGGGTAAATAAAGAGATCCATAGGGCATTTTCCATTGGGTGGTGGAAGTGAGCACCTTATTATAATACACTGCAAAAAAAAATTAAAAAAAATTGCAGCCAATGATATATCCTTGTTGATACAGTGCTAAAAACTCAAAAAAAAAAAGACATTGACTCAGTGAGCCAGCAGAGGGCGCCACCTTATGAAGTTTTTATGTTAAACATATTTTTATATATATACATACACATATAAAATAATATACAATATCATACAATTTTTCCTTTGGCTACTAAGCCTAATAACAGACTGATACTTTTGCCAATTCTTTAGGTTTAGGATCATGTACATAAAATAGAATAAAGATTTTTGTAAATTCATTTTTTTAAAAATTAGTGATACATTTGTTTTTGTGCACCGCAACCTCTGCATAGAAAAGTCACCATGTCGTAAGCGCAAAAACTATATCTGCCCCATGGTTAAAGGTAACGTCCAATTTCAGCTCCATGTCACTTTAGGTTCAGCATTCTGTGCACTATGTCACTTTAGGTCCAATATCATGTGCTGACCACTAGGGGAGCTGTGGAGCTTCCAGTGTACAAATCTCAATAATGAAGCAGCAGTATGCAGTAAGCTCTGGAGCTCCACCCAGTGGCGGCTGTAAGTAGATAGGATTTAATCCTGTAACAATTTGTCTATGTTGAGGATTTGGAGCTCTGTATAAAAAAATGTGACACCTCCAAAGCTATATCATTAAATGAATCAGCTGTAGGTATCATAAAGCACTATGTAGCTCCAGACATAGACATGCACTTCAAGGCAACTTGTCTAACGTGAATCTATAAATTCTCATTGCCTAGTGAAAGTTTCCATAGAGCGAGGACTGAGCGTAAAGTTAATGAAGCGGAAATTTTGACACAAACCCTGATTTAGCAGCCAGTAATGCCAGATGTAATCTGCTTTATTAAGAAGATCATTACTTGGGTCTTATGCGGATCCTTTGTGATACATAACGGCACAGAGTGACAAACCTTCAGCACTAACAGGTTTATTAATGCCGCTCGTCACACTTCTAATTAATAGCTGAAACTTTCTTCAGATGTAAATTCACACCCTGCGGCTGCTCGATCTGCAACACCAGCAACCCCCTCCCCCGTTCTCAGGGTCCTTTCACCCCCCATAAACTATCAGTTATAATTGGGTAACACTTAGACTGGAGGTTTTGTGTTTGTTTAATAGTGAGCGCCACCTCGCCCGTTACTCCATGGGGGGAATAGTGTGGCGGAATATTTCTATATTTATTCCTTGTGAAAGTCGCAGTTAATTTATAGCAGTCCTGAAAGTGATCAATCGGAACGTGAAGTGTTGCAGCTGCTTACTGTAGGTGGCCGCAGAAACATCATTACTTTCTGATGGAAATCTCAGAGATCTTATAGAAGGTGCAAAGTGCCAGGGTGGCGGGGAAATGGAGAAGTTATTTACTACACGTAGTCCAGTGATTGGACCGTCTCTATAATACACGGGAGCCGCCTGGAGAGACGGATATATGGAGTATTATGTATAATAATAATAATACTATAATAAAATAAAGGGATACAAAAGTGGATGAGGGGAGACAGGAAGGCGGAAATATTAAAGGAAGAAAGACATAAAATTACAGAAAAAAGCAAAGAAACAGAAAGAAGGAAACAAAAAGAAATCAAAAGAAAGGGAAAAATAAATAGAGAATATGAGGTTTAAAGCATGAAAACGAGAGAAAAAGAGGAAGGAAGGAAGGAAAGAAGGAAGGAAGAAAGGGAGGAAGGAAGAAAGGAAGGAAGGAAGGAAGGAAGGAAGAAAGGGAGGAAGGAAGGAAGGAAGGAAGGGAGGAAGGAAGGAAGAAAGGGAGGAAGGAAGAAAGGGAGGAAGGAAGAAAGGGAGGAAGGAAGGGAGGAAGGAAGGAAGGAAGGAAGGAAGGGAGGAAGGAAGGGAGGAAGGAATAAAGGAAGGAAGGAAGGAAGGAAGAGGAAGGAAGGAAGGAAGGAAAGAAGGAAGGGAGGGAGAGAGGGAGGAAGGAAGGAAGGAAGGGAGGGAGGGAGGGAGGAAGGAAGGAAGGAAGGAAGGAAGGAAGGAAGGAAGGAAGGAAGGAAGGAAGGAAGGAAGGAAGGGAGGGAGGGAGGAAGGAATAAAGGAAGGAAGGAAGGAAGGAAGGAAGGAAGGAAAGAAGGAAGGAAGAAAGGGAGGAAGGAAGGAAGGAAAGAAGGAAGGAAGAAAGGGAGGAAGGAAGAAAGGGAGGAAGGAAGAAAGGGAGGAAGGAAGGAAGGAAGGAAGGAAGGAAGGGAGGAAGGAAGGAAGGGAGGAAGGGAGGAAGGAAGGGAGGAAGGAATAAAGGAAGGAAGGAAGAGGAAGGAAGGAAGGAAGGAAAGAAGGAAGGGAGGGAGAGAGGGAGGAAGGAAGGAAGGAAGGAAGGAAGGAAGGGAGGGAGGGAGGGAGGGAGGGAGGGAGGGAGGGAGGGAGGGAGGGAGGAAGGAAGGAAGGAAGGAAGGGAGGGAGGAAGGAATAAAGGAAGGAAGGAAGGAAGGAAGAGGAAGGAAGGAAGGAAGGAAGGAAGGAAGGGAGGGAGGGAGGGAGGGAGGAAGGAAGGAAGGAAGGAAGGAAGGGAGGGAGGGAGGGAGGGAGGAAGGAAGGAAGGAAGGGAAGGGAAGAAGGGAGGAAAGGAAGGAAAGAAGGAAGGAAAGAAGGAAGGAAGGAAGGGAGGGAGGGAGGGAGGGAGGGAGGGAAGGAAGGATGGGAAGGAAGGAAGGAAGGAAGGAAGGAAGGAAGGAAGGAAGGAAGGAAGGAAGGAAGGAAGGGAAAGGGAGGGAGGAAAGGAAGGGAGGAAGGAAAGATGGAAGGGGCAAGAAAGAAGGAATGAAGTGACGGGACAGGAAGGAAAGAAGGAAAAATGGTAGAAAATGGAAAGGAAACATTTAGGAAGAATAAGGTAGGAGAATATATAAGGGAAAGGAACAAAGTTGGACGTAATTGAGAAACCAGAATAAGAAAGGAGACAACATAAATAAGGATATGAAAAAAGAGACCTGAAGAATAGAACGCTAGAAGGAAGGAAGAATGGGAAAGGAAGAAAGAATAGAATAGAAAGGAATTGGGAGGGGAAAAATGAAATACTAGTGAAGGACAGAAAGAAGAAAATAAGTGAAGAAACCTTAGGGGAGAAGGAAAGGAAAGGAAAAAAGAAAGAGGGAAGAAAATCCCAGAAAAGGAAACAGCAGAAGGAAGGGAAAAAAAACATAACTGTAAATGGATGCAAAGGAAATTGAATAAAGGGATAAGAGAGCGGCAGAGGGGATTTGTGTATCAGTCACATTTCTATTTGGCGGTGAATATTTCAATCTGTCTCTATCTCAAAGAATGTTGGGCCTACAGTAGAAGACCCCCCATTATTTCATGGCCGTTGTACAGGATGACCCAGTCTAGACACGTCTGTGGGGGAGAAGCTCCTTCTGCACCGTCCTGGGGGACTTACTGGGTTACACGTTGGGCAGATCCACAGAACATTCTTTACCACATTCACTTTCCCATTCACTAAGCGAGTCCAAGTCACAATTCTTTTGCCTGTGTTTGAGGATATTAACAGATGGGACTAATGATAGCCAATAGTTACATAATCCGGGCTGGCTCGCCATCCCGTATAGAGGTGGAGGACTACTTACAGCTATGGCAAGTGGCATCGGCGTAGCCCTGGTCTCCGCAGTCGCAGTGAAATGTGCTCCAAGTCTGAGAACATTCTCCTCCGTGTTCGCAGTAATTTGGCAGGCATCTATTGGAAACAAGAAGTCCACAGAGTCTGATTTGCGAGTGTCACCGTGCAGCTGAGGATCTGGATGTAAAAATGACTTCCAAATGATGTTGACAGTTAATTAGCTGTGGAGAGACTGAAAGAGATCTGAGCAAATCAATAATTTCCAATGGTAGATACTCTCGAAATTGATGAACCAGATACGCTAAATTACTAAACAAAAGTCAACCACTCTCACAAAAGAGACTCCGCTCAGACTCAATTACAAATGGATTTTTTTTTTCTTTTTTTTTTCTAAAGCCAGTGAAATATCAAACCTCAGAGAGAAGCTGCCGGAACTTTCTGGATGGTTTTATGCACATTTGCATAACAAAAAAGTTGCCTTGCATACATACATTTTAATTACTCGGATTCTGCAACTTCTAACAGACTCGTTGCAGTTGTCTGACCAATAATTAATACCCGGCGTCTGGGGAGGGGGATGTGAGCGTATGTGATCAGTACAGGGGATGTAAGCCGTGTATATAGAGGACAGGGGGTTATAGGGGCATATATGGGCCCATATGTATAGTCGGAGTCCTCACTTGCCATGTGGCTTTTATTATACAGGTCTTTTTTATGAGCCAGGGAGGTGTTTGGGTCCTCCAGCACCAACTACAGCTACATACTCAGGACTAGCTGTCCACCATGTTATATACTGTGTTCATCTCCAGTAAGATTGGCATGGTTGTCCTGACTGCTCAGTCCACTGACTATAGATTTGTCCTGTAAATACTGTAGTTACTGACTGTTAGACTGTGCCTGTATATGGATTGATTTTGGTTACTGCGTCCTGAGGATCCTGGTCAAAAGAAAACATGTTGGAGGAGAAGGAGTCTCCCTCCCCACAGGCAACCAATTATTGGACTGTGTTGTATCTGTCTGTAATACTAGGTTCACATCTGCAAATCGGTTACAATAGCGGGTACCCACAGACCTAATAGACTATAAACCCGTGCGGGACTTTTTTTGATTTGTGTTGGCTTCTTGCGCGGAGTCTCCAGCACAGATGTGAACCTAGCCTAACTCTATCCTGTACATTACTGAAGACTTATAGGTTTGGCAGAGTTTGTCGCTGTCACATTTCCACACCAGTTATCGACACTTAAACTGCACCTGTATATGATTGATTTAGGTTAGTGCTCCCTGGGGGTCATTGTTGTAGGAGATGGAGTCTACCTCCCTACAGGTTTCAATCACTGCAGACTGCGCTGTATCTCTCTGTAATTCTATTCCGCTCTGTATCAATGACTGTTTGCTAAATCAATTTCTATCGCTCACAACCAGAACCAGAACCAAACTTCTAAGTTTGTCGTTGTCATACCGCCATAGCATTACTCATGCTTCTCCATGGTTATAGACTACAAATAAAATGGAAAGCGAGGCACAGAATGAGGGATTTGGTGCACATTCGGTGCAAGAAAGAACCTTGAGTCAAATGTGCAACATATCTTCATCCACCAAGTCCAAAAAACTGGTGTAGCTGGGATAACAAATGTTCCCCTGTGTGTCGTTCACCGTGAGGCTAATTTGTCATGTGACTTATTGTAATAGCGTTAAATGATGGGTGTTAAGTATCATCCGGGTGTTAATTGATGTGATAGATTTCAGACACTGCAAAATGCTCCGAAATTTGCTCTTCGCTAAACACAATGTGAGCCCTGTTCACACTGCCCCTCCTGTGTCAGCTACAAATGATTCCGCCATCTATTTGCACTTGGTATTAGCGGCCCGGACGGGAAATGTTCTATCACACTGATCTGCTCATTTCTGTCGCTGAAAAATTTGTGGAGCTGCCAATTTTCATTTTCCTCAGATTGCAGCCAAAATTGAGCGGCGGAAACGGAGAAGAAGATATTTCTTGCACCTTCCACAGGAAAGCAATTGAACTCGGAGCCCTGTTATTGCCAAACCCATCATATCGCTCACAGCATCAACTGCTACAATCCTGAAGTGAAGCCTCTAAATCCGATATCTAGAACAACAAAGAAATCAACCACAAAACAGCAAAAGGCTTAATTCTGCCATTATCGGATGATTTTCTATCATTTTGTCCTCATTTCCCGACATCGTTCAGATTTACTGCAAGTACAATGCGGGGAAATGTGCAAAAGAGAATGTCTACACTGCAGCTGTAATGCTATTATCTATCTATCTATCTATCTATCTATCTATCTATCTATCTATCTATCTCCTATCTATCTATCTTCTATCTATCTATCTATCTATCTATCTATCTATCTATCAATCTCCTATCTATCTATCGATCTATCTCCTATCTATCTATCTCCTATCTATCTATCTCCTATCTATCTATCTCCTATCTATCTATCTATCTATCTATCTATCTATCTATCTATCTATCTCCTATCTATCTATCTATCTATCTATCTATCTATCTCCTATCTATCTATCTATCTATCTATCTATCTATCTATCTCTCTCCTATCTATCTATCTATCTATCTATCTATCTCCTATCTATCTATGCACTTATACTCTTTCCATGCATTATTTCTATGATTAGTCTCTTCTCTATCAGCTTTTGGCCTCTCTCTTGGTTTCGATGTGTAATAAATGTTGTTAATCAGTTTATTTTCAGATACATCTAGAAGTAGAACGTTACCACGGCTTCTATATAATTGAACATATGGAGAGGATTGTGGCGCTTCCTGCTGCACATCAAGTGTCTCCATGTGATAATTAGACACCTAAGACTCCATTTATTACTTACAGCTACAACAAGAAAATTAGGAATTAATTTTATGCTTTTTCAACTATTTGATTTTGTATTTAAGAGTTTTCCTTTGGATCTTCAGGTTCACATGTTCTAGCTGCAATGTGAAAATTATCTATCTATCTATCTATCTATCTATCTATCTATCTATCTATCTATCTATCATTATCTATCTATCATTATCTATCTATCTATCTATCATTATCTATCTATCTATCTCCTATCTATCTATCTATCTATCTATCTATCTATCTCCTATCTATCTATCTATCTATCTATCTATCTATCTATCTATCTATCTATCTATTCACTATCTATCTAATCTATCTATCTATCTCCTATCTATCTATCTATCTATCTATCTATCTATCTATCTATCTATCTCCTATCTATCTATCTATCTATCTATCTATCTATCTATCTATCTCCTATCTATCTATCTATCTATCTATCTATCTATCAATCTCCTATCTATCTATCTATCTATCTATCTATCTCCTATCTATCTATCTATCTATCTATCTATCTATCTATCTATCTATCTATCTATCTCCTATCTATCTATCAATCTCCTATCTATCTATCTATCTATCTATCTATCTATCTATCTCCTATCTATCTATCTATCTATCTATCTCCTATCTATCTATCTATCTATCTATCTATCTATCTCCTATCTATCTATCTATCTATCTATCTATCAATCTCCTATCTATCTATCTATCTATCTATCTATCTATCTATCTATCTATCCATCCATCTCTATGTAATTCCCTAGTATATGTACATCCACCCCCCGGCCGTCTTATACACATACACTGTAGCCGATGATTTCCTGGTACATTCGGCCTCCATGTTCCGCGGGTTATTTGAGATCTTGTGTTCCCAGAGAGGGACTTCAAATCTCTTTAAAGAGAAAAAGCGCACAAGGTGTAATGAGGTTTAATCTTTCCTTTCCTGTGTCCCTTTTTATTTCTCTAGTTGTGCACATGCTGAGGATAAGAAATTGAATTTCACCAAACAGCGAACAAATCCCCAAATGGCGAGAATTTATTCTGTTTTGTGTAAAATCCTCCAGACATTGGCTTTCTGCTGAGTCTGGGCCGCACCAAAGCGATGCAAAAATTCTCAGTATTTATCAAGTGAGAGGAACCTGAGCAGTGGCGTAACTAGGAATGGCGGGGCCCCGTGACCGAGCCCCTCCTCCGCATTCCTGCACACAGTATTATGTCCCATAGTGTCCCCAGCACACAGTATTATGTCCCATAGTGGCCCCTGCACACAGTATTATGTCCCATAGTGACCCCTGCACACAGTATTATGTCCCATAGTGGCCCCTGCACACAGTATTATGCCCCATAGTGGCCCCTGCACACAGTATTATGTCCCATAGTGGCCCCTGCACACAGTATTATCCCCCATAGTGGCCCCTGCACACAGTATTATGTCCCATAGTGACCCCTGCACACAGTATTATGTCCCATAGTGACCCCTGCACACAGTATTATGTCCCATAGTGGCCCCTGCACACAGTATTATGCCCCATAGTGACCCCTGCACACAGTATTATGTCCCATAGTGGCCCCTGCACACAGTATTATGTCCCATAGTGGCCCCTGCACACAGTATTATCCCCCATAGTGGCCCCTGCACACAGTATTATGTCCCATAGTGGCCCCTGCACACAGTATTATCCCCCATAGTGGCCCCTGCACACAGTATTATGTCCCATAGTGACCCCTGCACACAGTATTATGTCCCATAGTGGCCCCTGCACACAGTATTATGTCCCATAGTGACCCCTGCACACAGTATTATGTCCCATAGTGGCCCCTGCACACAGTATTATGTCCCATAGTGTCCCCAGCACACAGTATTATGTCCCATAGTGGCCCCTGCACACAGTATTATGTCCCATAGTGGCCCCTGCACACAGTATTATCCCCCATAGTGGCCCCTGCACACAGTATTATGCTCCATAGTAACCCCTGCACACAGTATTATGTCCCATAGTGGCCCCTACACACAGTATTATCCCCCATAGTGGCCCCTGCACACAGTATTATGTTCCATAGTGGCCCCGGCACACAGTATTATGTCCCATAGTGTCCCCTGCACACAGTATTATACCCCATAGTGGCCCCTGCACACAGTATTATGTCCCATAGTGTCCCCTGCACACAGTATTATACCCCATAGTGGCCCCTGCACACAGTATTATGTCCCATAGTGGCCCCTGCACACAGTATTATGTCCCATAGTGGCTCCTGCACACAGTATTATCCCCCATAGTGGCCCCTGCGCACAGTATTATGTCCCATAGTGGCCCCTGCACACAGTATTATGCCCCATAGTGGCCCCTGCACACAGTATTATCCCCCATAGTGGCCCCTGCACACAGTATTATGTCCCATAGTGGCCCCTGCACACAGTATTATGTCCCATAGTGGCCCCTGCACACAGTATTATCCCCCATAGTGGCCCCTGCACACAGTATTATGTCCCATAGTGGCCCCTGCACACAGTATTATGTCCCATAGTGGCCCCTGCACACAGTATTATCCCCCATAGTGGCCCCTGCACACAGTATTATGTCCCATAGTGGCCCCTGCACACAGTATTATGTCCCATAGTGGCCCCTGCACACAGTATTATGTCCCATAGTGGCCCCTGCACACAGTATTATGCCCCATAGTGGCCCCTGCACACAGTATTATGTCCCATAGTGGCCCCTGCACACAGTATTATCTCCCATAGTGGCCCCTGCACACAGTATTATGTCCCATAGTGGCCCCGGCACACAGTATTATGTCCCATAGTGTCCCCTGCACACAGTATTATACCCCATAGTGGCCCCTGCACACAGTATTATGTCCCATAGTGGCCCCTGCACACAGTATTATCTCCCATAGTGGCCCCTGCACACAGTATTATGTCCCATAGTGGCCCCTGCACACAGTATTATGTCCCATAGTGGCCCCTGCACACAGTATTATGTCCCATAGTGGCCCCTACACACAGTATTATCCCCCATAGTGGCCCCTGCACACAGTATTATGTCCAATAGTGGCTCCTGCACACAGTATTATGCCCCATAGTGTCCCCTGCACACAGTATTATCCCCCATAGTGGCCCCTGCATACAGTATTATGTCCCATAGTGTCCCCTGCACACAGTATTATACCCCATAGTGGCCCCTGCACACAGTATTATGTCCCATAGTGGCCCCTGCACACAGTATTATGTCCCATAGTGGCCCCTGCACACAGTATTATCCCCCATAGTGGCCCCTGCACACAGTATTATGCCCCATAGTGGCCCCTGCACACAGTATTATCCCCCATAGTGGCCCCTGCACACACAGTATTATGTCCCATAGTGGCCCCTGCACACAGTATTATCCCCCATAGTGGCCCCTGCACACAGTATTATCCCCCATAGTGGCCCCTGCACACAGTATTATGTCCCATAGTGGCCCCTGCACACAGTATGATGCCCCATAGTGTCCCCTGCATACAGTATTATCCCCCATAGTGGCCCCTGCACACAGTATTATGTCCCATAGTGGCCCCTGCACACAGTATTATGTCCCATAGTGGCCCCTGCACACAGTATGATGCCCCATAGTGGCCCCTGCACACAGTATTATGCCCCATAGTGTCCCCTGCACACAGTATTATGTCCCATAGTGGCCCCTGCACACAGTATTATCCACCATAGTGGCCCCTGCACACAGTATTATCCCCCATAGTGGCCCCTGCACACAGTATTATCCCCCATAGTGTCCCCTGCATACAGTATTATGTCCCATAGTGGCCCCTGCACACAGTATTATCCCCCATAGTGTCCCCTGCACACAGTATTATGTCCCATAGTGGCCCCTGCACACAGTATTATGTCCCATAGTGGCCCCTGCACACAGTATTATCCCCCATAGTGGCCCCTGCACACAGTATTATCCCCCATAGTGGCCCCTGCACACAGTATTATCCCCCATAGTGGCTCCTGCACACAGTATTATCCCCCATAGTGTCCCCTGCATACAGTATTATCCCCCATAGTGGCCCCTGCACACAGTATTATGTCCCATAGTGGCCCCTGCACACAGTATTATGTCCCATAGTGGCCCCTGCACACAGTATGATGCCCCATAGTGTCCCCTGCACACAGTATTATGTCCCATAGTGGCCCCTGCACACAGTATTATCCACCATAGTGGCCCCTGCACACAGTATTATCCCCCATAGTGGCCCCTGCACACAGTATTATGTCCCTCAGTGTCCCCTGCATACAGTATTATGTCCCATAGTGGCCCCTGCACACAGTATTATCCCCCATAGTGTCCCCTGCATACAGTATTATGTCCCATAGTGGCCCCTGCACACAGTATTATCCCCCATAGTGTCCCCTGCACACAGTATTATGTCCCATAGTGGCCCCTGCACACAGTATTATGTCCCATAGTGGCCCCTGCACACAGTATGATGCCCCATAGTGGCCCCTGCACACAGTATTATGCCCCATAGTGTCCCCTGCACACAGTATTATGTCCCATAGTGGCCCCTGCACACAGTATTATGTCCCATAGTGGCCCCTGCACACAGTATTATCCCCCATAGTGGCCCCTGCACACAGTATTATCCCCCATAGTGGCCCCTGCACACAGTATTATCCCCCATAGTGTCCCCTGCATACAGTATTATTCCCCATAGTGGCCCCTGCACACAGTATTATGCCCCATAGTGTCCCCTGCACACAGTATTATACCCCATAGTGGCCCCTGCACACAGTATTATGTCCCATAGTGGCCCCTGCACACAGTATGATGCCCCATAGTGGCCCCTGCACACAGTATTATGCCCCATAGTGGCCCCTGCACACAGTATTATCTCCCATAGTGGCCCCTGCACACAGTATTATGTCCCATAGTGGCCCCTGCACACAGTATTATCCCCCATAGTGGCCCCTTCACACAGTATTATTCCTCATAGTGTCCCCTGCATACAGTATTATTCCCCATAGTGGCCCCTGCACACAGTATTATCCCCCATAGTGGCCCCTGCACACAGTATTATGTCCCATAGTGGCCCCTGCACACAGTATTATGTCCCATAGTGGCCCCTGCACACAGTATTATGTCCCATAGTGGCCCCTGCACACAGTATTATGTCCCATAGTGGCCCCTGCACACAGTATTATGTCCCATAGTGGCCCCTGCACACAGTATTATGTCCCATAGTGGCCCCTGCACACAGTATTATGCCCCATAGTGGCCCCTGCACACAGTATTATGTCCCATAGTGGCCCCTGCACACAGCATTATGTCCCTCAGTGGCCCCTACAGGACTAAATACTGTCACGTCACCCGCTGACCGCTATTCCAGGACAACTGCATTACAGCTTACTAACTCCATGTGCCTCATATTAATAGCAATTAACCCCATCATGTCCCACATATTAACCCCTGTGTATGTCACATTAGAGTTACTGATATGTGATAGACATGGAGGTAATAATAAAGTATCTTCATTACTATTACCCCCAAATGTCTCACATATCAGTAACTCTTAGGATGAGGCACACAGGGGTTAATGTGAGGGACATGATAGGGTTAACTGCTATTAATATGAGGCACATGGAGTTACTAAAACAAAAGTAATCACCCAAAATGCCTGATAATAATAAGCATAGTAACCCCAGGATGTCCTGTGAGTGTCACTTTCCTGGAGCTTCTTCTGCTCCTTCGATTGTGTGCAGGATGGGAGGAGCTCGGCAGGGATAACCCCCGCCTCCTGGGCTATCCTCAGCCCTCTCATTTGTGGGCAGAGGACAGCCAGAGGGAGAGGGGGGAGAGAAAGTGTCCTGAGAGCGCTGAGTGGAGCCAGACCTGCAGCCCCTGCATCGCCTCCTGTGTATCAGCCGTTGCTGCAGCTTCGGACATATACTTTCCCTATGTTAATAGGGAAAGTATTCCACCAACAGGGGGCCCCTGCAAGTGCTGGAGCCCTGGGCAATAGCCAAGTTTAGCCATGTGATATACAGTCCATGGTCATGTGATGCACAGTCCTTGGTGATGTGATGCACAGTCCTTGGTCATGTGATGCACAGTCCTTGGTCATGTGATGCACAGTCCTTGGTCATGTGATGCACAGTCCTTGGTCATGTGATGCACAGTCCTTGGTCATGTGATGCACAGTCCTTGGTCATGTGATATACAGTCCTTGGTCATGTGATGCACAGTCCTTGCTCATGTGATATACAGTCCTTGGTCATGTGATACACGGTCCTTGGTCATGTGATGCACAGTCCTTGGTCATGTGATACACGGTCCTTGGTCATGTGATACACGGTCCTTGGTCATGTGATACACAGTCCATGGTCATGTGATGCACAGTCCTTGGTCATGTGATATACTGCTCATGTCTTGTATCATATCTAAGAATTCCCTCCCCGGCTTTACGTTCCAGCAAACACTCTGGACAGAGATTGAGCATAAATGAGGAAACAATTTGTGACATTGAAGAAAGTCCAATAATATCTCTGGGCGCGCCGTATAAATAGTGACACAGGAAGCAGATGGAGCGGCGCTCATTCTTCTTTTCATTTCGCTTTAAACAGAAGGGGTTCACTTATTTTTTTTCTGGATTTGGCCATTCATAGAAAAGGTCCAATCAGAAGTCTATTCAGCCTGAACCGCGACTCGCAAACTCGCTAATTAAGTTCCATTCAGCGACTTGATCGGAATTGGTCTGGAGACAGATATAATTGTGCTCTTCTGAAACACTCACAGAATTGTCTGACAACACTTGTTCACATTCTGCATTTATTCAGCTGCAAATGCAGAAGCTTTTATATCTGCAAAGATCACGCAGAGCATGATGGGAGGGCGATGGAAATACAGGGGAAGGTCGTACCGGGGTCTGCTAAATTCTAGGAAATGACTAGAAGAAGCTTAATGGAGCGTTACCAAGATCTGCCCCTAATAGACATCAGCGTATCCCACAGGTATCATACTCGCTGTATAGAGCACTACAACCCCCAATAGACGGGAGTACAATAACATTATAGTATATACTATACACTAGTACAACAGCTATATACCTAGAGCACTACAACCCCCAATAGATAGTAGTATAATAACATTATAGTATATACTATGTACTAGTACAACAGCTATATACCTAGAGCACTACAACCCCCAATAGACAGGAGTACAATATATATACTATATACTAGTACAACAGCTATATACCTAGAGCACTACAACCCCCAATAGACGGGAGTACAATAACATTATAGTATATACTATACACTAGTACAACAGCTATATACCTAGAGCACTACAACCCCCAATAGATAGTAGTATAATAACATTATAGTATATACTATGTACTAGTACAACAGCTATATACCTAGAGCACTACAACCCCCAATAGACGGGAGTACAATAACATTATAGTATATACTATACACTAGTACAACAGCTATATACCTAGAGCACTACAACCCCCAATAGATAGTAGTATAATAACATTATAGTATATACTATGTACTAGTACAACAGCTATATACCTAGAGCACTACAACCCCCAATAGACAGGAGTACAATAACATTATAGTATATACTATATACTAGTACAACAGCTATATACCTAGAGCACTACAACCCCCAATAGACAGGAGTACAATAACATTATAATATACACTATACACTAGTACAACAGCTATATACCTAGAGCACTACAACCCCCAATAGATAGTAGTATAATAACATTATAGTATATACTATGTACTAGTACAACAGCTATATACCTAGAGCACTACAACCCCCAATAGACAGGAGTACAATAACATTATAGTATATACTATATACTAGTACAACAGCTATATACCTAGAGCACTACAACCCCCAATAGACAGGAGTACAATAACATTATAATATACACTATACACTAGTACAACAGCTATATACCTAGAGCACTACAACCCCCAGTAGACAGGAGTACAATAACATTATAGTATATACTATATACTAGTACAACAGCTATATACCTAGAGCACTACAACCCCCAATAGATAGTAGTATAATAACATTATAGTATATACTATGTACTAGTACAACAGCTATATACCTAGAGCACTACAACCCCCAATAGACAGGAGTACAATATATATACTATATACTAGTACAACAGCTATATACCTAGAGCACTACAACCCCCAATAGACGGGAGTACAATAACATTATAGTATATACTATACACTAGTACAACAGCTATATACCTAGAGCACTACAACCCCCAATAGATAGTAGTATAATAACATTATAGTATATACTATGTACTAGTACAACAGCTATATACCTAGAGCACTACAACCCCCAATAGACAGGAGTACAATAACATTATAGTATATACTATATACTAGTACAACAGCTATATACCTAGAGCACTACAACCCCCAATAGACAGGAGTACAATAACATTATAATATACACTATACACTAGTACAACAGCTATATACCTAGAGCACTACAACCCCCAATAGATAGTAGTATAATAACATTATAGTATATACTATGTACTAGTACAACAGCTATATACCTAGAGCACTACAACCCCCAATAGACAGGAGTACAATAACATTATAGTATATACTATATACTAGTACAACAGCTATATACCTAGAGCACTACAACCCCCAATAGACAGGAGTGCAATAACATTATAATATACACTATACACTAGTACAACAGCTATATACCTAGAGCACTACAACCCCCAGTAGACAGGAGTACAATAACATTATAGTATATACTATATACTAGTACAACAGCTATATACCTAGAGCACTACAACCCCCAATAGATAGTAGTATAATAACATTATAGTATATACTATGTACTAGTACAACAGCTATATACCTAGAGCACTACAACCCCCAGTAGACAGGAGTACAATAACATTATAGTATATACTATATACTAGTACAACAGCTATATACCTAGAGCACTACAACCCCCAGTAGACATAGGATAGCCCTGTATTGCGTGTAGAATGGGTGCCACAACTGGCTCCATACAGCTGATCAGTCTGGGTGCCAACTGTCACCCTCCATCTCCCAACCGATCAGGTATTTATGGCCTATTGTAACCCCTATAACATGAGATGCTGACCAGAGCACCCTCAATATACCGCCCTATAGTAATAAAACCTCCCAGGATCCCTGCTGGGCCCTCTGATCTGTATGGGGGCCGCTTTGTACTACGTGACTGCTCAGGCTGCTCATGTCTCGGACTATATCTAAGAATTCGCACACGGCTTTATGTTCCAGGGAATATTTCAGATATAAATTGAGCTCAAGCAGGGAAACAATTTCTGACATTGAAGAAAGTCCAATAATAGATGTGGGAGCGCCTCATAAAGAGCGCGCCGCGCAGATAATAGAGCACACATCGCACTTTAATCCGTCTTTTCATTTCACTAAACAGGTTGGCACTTTTATTTTATTATTTTCCAGCCTGAGCTGTTTATTCACAAACTCGCTAAACTCTGAAGTCTGACATAGCTTTCCTCTATAGAAGACACTTGGATGAAACATTGACATTGATGTCAATGGGCAGCTCGGATACGTGAGACCTGAATGAGATACACCCTAAGAATGGAGAGACCAGAAGGAAACATCAACAGACACAAGGACTGAAGACTCAGGGCATGAAACCTTAAGACGATCTGACGACAAGATGTGACCTCATCAATTGTATTCTACTCATTACATAAAACACTACAACCCCCAACAGACCATTGAGAAGGACGACAATTCTATTCTACTCCATACACAGAACACTACAACTCCCAGCATGACCTGACACAATCCTAATATAGGCTCCATATAAGGCCTTACCCTATGGCTCACTATGACCGGGACTAGACACGATCACACCAAGTCTATTATACTTAGATAGAACACTACAACCCCCAACAAGACTGTGATACATGTATACTGTACACTACAGAACAATCAAGGGGGGGGGGGAGACAAGAAAAATATTAAATAAGAAAGAGTAAGAAAAGGAGAAGTATGAAGAGAAAGAAGGAGATAGGAAAGAATCTAGGAGAGGAAAAGAAAATAGGAAAAGGAAGGAGTAAGAAGAAGGAAGAGGCGAAGATAACGGGAAAGGAAACAGGAAAAGAGACAGAACACAATAAAAGATCACAAAGGAAGGAGAGGAAGATGCAATATAAGAGGAGGAAGAGGAAGGAAGGAAGGAGAGGAAGAAGGGAAGGAGACGGAAAATGAAGAAGAGAAACAAGATAGGAAGGAAGGAAGGAAGGAAGGAAGGAAGGAAGGAAGGAAGGAAGGAAGGAAGGAAGGAAGGAAGGAAGGAAGGAAGGAAGGAAGGATATTCTTACTTGCAGAGTGCTGCAGTCTGCATCCCCGGAGCTGTACTCCTATAGATTCCTATACCCTACCCTCAGAGCTGTACTTCTATAGATTCCTATACTGCACCCCCGGAGCTGGACTCCTATAGATTCCTATACTGCACCCGCAGAGCTGTACTTCTATAGATTCCTATACTGCACCCCCAGAGCTGTACTCCTATAGATTCCTATACTGAATCCCCAGGGCTAGACTTCTATAGATTCCTATACTGCACCCCCAGAGCTGCACTCCTATAGATTCCTATACTGCACCACCGCTGGAGGTGGACTCCTATAGATTCCTATACTGCACCCCCGGAGCTGCACTCCTATAGATTCCTATACTGCACCACCGCTGGAGGCGGACTCCTATAGATTCCTATACTGCACCCCCGGAGCTGCACTCCTATAGATTCCTACACTGCACCCCCGGAGCTGCACTCCTATAGATTCCTATACTGCACCGCTGGAGGTGGACTCCTATAGATTTCTATATTGCACCCCTGGAGGTGGACTCCTATAGATTTCTATACTGTACCCCCAGAGCAACACTCATATAGATTCCTATACTGCACCCACGGAGCTGGACTCCTATAGATTCCTATACTGCACCCACGGAGCTGGACTCCTATAGATTCCTATACTGCACCCCCGGAGCTGCACTCCTATAGATTCCTATACTGCACTCCCAGAGCTGCACTCCTATAGATTCCTATACTGCACCACCGCTGGAGGTGGACTCCTATAGATTCCTACACTGCACCCCCAGAGCTGCACTCCTATAGATTCCTGTACTGCACCACCGCTGGAGCTGCACTCCTATAGATTCCTATACTGCACCGCTGGAGGTGGACTCCTATAGATTTCTATATTGCACCCCTGGAGGTGGACTCCTATAGATTTCTATACTGTACCCCCAGAGCAACACTCATATAGATTCCTATACTGCACCCACGGAGCTGGACTCCTATAGATTCCTATACTGCACCCACGGAGCTGGACTCCTATAGATTCCTATACTGCACCCCCGGAGCTGCACTCCTATAGATTCCTATATTGCACCCCTGGAGCTGGACTCCTATAGATTCCTATACTGCACCCCCGGAGCTGCACTCCTATAGATTCCTATACTGCACCCCCAGAGCTGCACTCCTATAGATTCCTATACTGCACCCCCGGAGCTGCACTCCTATAGATTCCTATACTGCACCCCCAGAGCTGCACTCCTATAGATTCCTATACTGCACCCCCGGAGCTGCACTCCTATAGATTCCTATACTGCACCCCCAGAGCTGCACTCCTATAGATTCCTATACATTCTCTGTCCTTGTGGCTTCATACATTGTAAATCACCATCCCAGCAGTCAGAATAGTAATTACCTGTCCTTAATGCCGCACATATCGATCTGCAGATCAGAGAAGTTCCCCAGGGCCCCGCGCTGCACTGAGATGAGGTCCTTGGGCTGATTATCAATAAATATGAGCCTCATGCATCCTTGGAATGAAGAAATAGGATTTGTACAGGAGGAATCCGCCATCTGCTCCGGACAGCCTGTTCAGAGGGAGACAAAGACCCGCCATCTAATCACATTTTGGATAATGCATTTATTTTTTATGAGCGCTATTGATGGATGACCCCGAGGTCTCAATATTCCCCGTGTCGCCTTTATTACATAAGCTCTGTCATAAAACTCGCAGGTTATGAAAGAAAGAAATCAACATGGCAGACGGCGAAAAGCTCAACCTCGCCAGCACCGCCATTGTCTGCTGCCCTGAGAATCTCCGCAATGGTTATCGCAGGTCACCCAGATGGGATCTCATTTATTTATTGGTTTATTGGATTTCTCCAGAGACGGAGACTGGAAAGGGTTAAAGCAAGAAAACCGGGTACAGAGAAACACACCTCCTCTCTGCTTACTATACTCTATAAGGAATAGAGCAGGTTCTTACTGTAAGGAGTCAGGTAGGTTCTCACTGTAAGGAGTCAGGCAGGTTCTCACTGTAAGGAGTCGGGTAGATTCTCACTGTAAGGTGTCAGGCAGGTTTTCACTATAAGGAGTCAGGCAGGTTTTCACTATAAGGAGTCAGGCAGGTTATCACTGTAAGGCGTCAGGTAGGTTCTCACTGTAAGGAGTCAGGCAGGTTCTCACTGTAAGGCGTCAGGTAGGTTCTCACTGTAAGGAGTCAGGCAGGTTCTCACTGTAAGGAGTCAGGTAGATCAAATCAAAATCAAATAAAAAAAATGCTTTATTGGCACGTCCGAATAGGTATTTGGCATTGCCAAAGCTAGTAAAGTGGGTGGGTGGGGGGGGGAGTTGGGTTGGGTGGGTGGTGGGTATGGGGGGGGGGGGGTTCGGTTATAACAGTCCATGGAGTCTCATCTTCCTCTTCGTTGGTGACTGCTATATGGGGAGGTGGGGGTGGGTGGGGGTGGGTGGGGCGGGTGTTTTGGGATAAATATATATATCACTGTAAGGTGTCAGGCAGGTTTTCACTATAAGGAGTCAGGCAGGTACTCACTGTAAGGCGTCAGGTAGGTTCTCACTGTAAGGAGTCAGGCAGGTTCTCACTGTAAGGTGTCGGGCAGGTTATCACTGTAAAGAGTCGGGTAGATTCTCACTGTAAAGAGTCGGGTAGATTCTCACTGTAAGGAGTCGGGCAGGTTCTCACTGTAAGGAGTGAGGCAGGTTATCACTGTAAGGAGTCGGGCAGGTTATCACTGTAAAGAGTCGGGTAGATTCTCACTGTAAGGAGTCGGGCAGGTTATCACTGTAAAGAGTCGGGTAGATTCTCACTGTAAGGAGACAGGCAGGTTCCCACTGTAAGGTGTTGGGCAGGTTCTCACTGTAAGGTGTCAGGCAGGTTCTCACTGTAAGGAGTCGGGCAGGTTCTCACTGTAAGGAGTCGGGCAGGTTCTCACTGTAAGGTGTCAGGCAGGTTCTCACTGTAAGGAGTCGGGCAGGTTCTCACTGTAAGGAGTCGGGCAGGTTCTCACTGTAAGGTGTCAGGCAGGTTATCACTGTAAGGAGTCGGGCAGGTTATCACTGTAAGGTGTCGGGCAGGTTATCACTGTAAGGAGTTTGGCAGGTTCTCACTGTAAGGAGTCAGGCAGGTTCCTACTGTAAGGTGTCGGGCAGGTTATCACTGTAAGGAGTCGGGCAGGTTCTCACTGTAAGGAGTCGGGCAGGTTATCACTGTAAAGAGTCGGGTAGATTCTCACTGTAAGGAGTCAGGCAGGTTCCCACTGTAAGGTGTTGGGCAGGTTCTCACTGTAAGGTGTCAGGCAGGTTATCACTGTAAGGAGTCGGGCAGGTTTCTACTGTAAGGTGTCGGGCAGGTTATCACTGTAAGGAGTCAGGCAGGTTTTCACTATAAGGAGTCAGGCAGGTTCCCACTGTAAGGAGTCAGGCAGGTTCCCACTGTAAGGAGTCGGGCAGGTTCTCACTGTAAGGAGTCGGGCAGGTTCTCACTGTAAGGTGTCAGGCAGGTTATCACTGTAAGGAGTCGGGCAGGTTTCTACTGTAAGGTGTCGGGCAGGTTATCACTGTAAGGAGTCAGGCAGGTTCTCACTGTAAGGAGTCAGGCAGGTTCCCACTGTAAGGAGTCAGGCAGGTTCCCACTGTAAGGAGTCAGGCAGGTTCCCACTGTAAGGAGTTGGGCACGTTCTCACTTTAGGCTGGAGTTACTCTTTCCTCTTACATTAACCCCTATATATTTTCTATATAATGTCCCGTCATCCATTCCTCCCCATCTCACCTCCAAAGTAATACTGGTGTCCCGTGGAGATCTGTATTGGCAGGGTGGCATGGACGGGTGAAGCTGCCCCATTATCCAGTGTCAGAGAGATGCGATGTCTTCTGGCATTGATGGTGACTGAGTGCCATAAACCGTCATTTAATGCGCTGCCTAGAAAATGAATGGAAGGTTATTCCGGAAGGTTTTTGTCACGGGATGGTTAGAGTCTATACTATAGGCCATGTGTAATATATATTTCATGTGGAATGTATTCTCTAACCTGTTGTAAACATCAGTGTGTAGTTGGCTGATTCGGGTCTAGTGTGTTAGCACATTGTATGCAAATCCCTCTAACTAGTGAGGACCAGTGAGGACAATGGGTGGAGATAATCTGATCAGTGTCTCCAAGAAGATGTTGGACTGTGCATTGTTCAAAAGAGACAGGGAGTCTGCTCTCCTTGGTATAGGTGAGGGGGGAAGGATCTGTGCCTCAGCCCTTCCCACCCACAGATAGAGGAAGTAACAGTTTAGTATATAGTTGTAGCTTGCAGTTAGTATGTGTTAGCCGGCCTGTGCACAGCTCTGTAGAGAGCCAGGATATAGTTACAGGACCAAGGAACCAAAGTTATCATTGGATTGTGACTTCTGTGGACTTATTGTTATTACGGTTGATGTGACCGCCGCCGGCTACTAACTTTGTGGATTACAATAAATTGCTGTTGTCTCCCGACCTCTTGCGTCCGTGTTGATTCAAAAGACCTTCCGGAGGAAGACGTATACCTTTGCTCCGTGACAACTGGTTGGCAGCGGTGGGATCAACAGCGGACAGCGAGATGGACTACAGCAGCCCAGCGATTAATGGAGCCACAACCTCAGAATACAGGAACTGGACTATGGCAAGTCTACAAGTAAGAGCCCGGGAACTAAACCTGAGTTACCAGGGAAGAACGAAAGAGCAACTGATCGAGGCACTGGAGGAGATGACCCTGCAAAGCGACCATGAGGAGGGCTGCCCCCAGGAGACTGGAGAGATACGGGAGTGGCAGGTACAGACCCAAAAGAGCAGATGGGTTGTTTTGTATGAGGAGGAATTGGCAGTGCTGGGGCTAGGAGCAACTGCAGAGCAAAGGAGTAGAGCATTACAGAGGGCTCAGGAAACGGAGAAGGAGGAACAGAGAATGGCGCATGAAAAGGAAAGAATGGCGCATGAAATGCGAATGGCTGAGATAACTACGCGGAATTATAATCAAACGTCGACCCCCAGCCCAACAGTGAGAGAACCACCATATGTCTCCCATAAACACTTCAAGACCTTTGATGAAGCGGCTGGGGATGTTGATGGATATTTTCAGGACTTCGAACACCAGTGCCACCTGATGGAAGTCCCAGAGAAGGATTGGGTCCGGTATCTGGTGGGGCACCTACGAGATGGGGCTGCGGAAGCTCTCAGAGCCATGGACCCTAGTGATCAGCGGGACTATGAGGCCATTAAAAGAGCGGTGCAGAAGTATTATGCAGTCACTCCAGAGACCTACCGAGTTCAGTTCCGCTCTTTGTCTTACAATGGGGGAAGCTCCTTCCACATGTTCGCCCACAAGTTGAAGCAAGCATGCAAGCGCTGGCTAGAAGGAGAGGAGGCTGTCACAGTCGATAAGATCCTCCAAGTCATACTTAAGGAACAGTTCTTTTCCCAGTGCCCCGCTGAGATCCGTGAGTGGGTGCTGGAACGGAACCCAGCCACAGTGGAGCAAGCTGCTTCCCTTGCAGATGAGGGCCTGACCATCAAGCCGCAGTGGAAGAGGTTGTTTGCAGAGGAGCGGAAAACTACCACAGTCCGCCAGACACCCTTCAGCCAGCCACCCACCTTTTGTGCCCGGCCTCAGGATTACAATTCCCCCTCTACCCCTGCCCCAGCCCATCGGCCTCCAGCTATGAACAACCCTGTCCCTAGACAACGACCTACTGGAAGAATGCTAGAGCGCAGATGTTTTGGGTGCGGGCGGCCTGGACATTTGCAAGCTAGTTGCCCTGTTAACATGGGGGCACGGGCCACCGTGGCATCCCGGCCTATTCACTACCTGGGAACCACCCCTAGGACTGAAAGTTTGGCCCCATTTCCAGATGACTCCATGAATGACCCATCTGTTCCACCTCCAGGGGTCTATGGGATTCAGCCTTCCGCCACACATCCCGCAAACCTTCAGCGGAAGCACTTGCAGGAGGTCCTACTGGATGGCCGAACAGTTGTTGGATTCCGGGACTCGGGAGCTTTCCTAACGGTAGCGGACCCCCGAGTGGTTCGACCCGAGGCCCTAGAGGAGGGCCCTGGCATTTCTATCAAGTTGGCAGGGGGTACTCAAAGACGTATTCCTAAAGCTACCGTGGAACTCGACTATGGTTATGGACCAAAACGATGCACAATTGGTGTGATGAGCGGGCTGCCGGCCGATGTTCTGTTAGGCAACGATGTTGGAAATCTACAGTGCCACTTTGTGGGAGCAGTGACCCGAAGCCAAGCTCAGAGAGACGCCAACATGGATCGACCGGATTTTCTGCCAGATGCCAGCCCTTCAACCCTACAACTTTACCATTCAGTACCGCCGAGGGAACCAACACCAGAACACAGATGGGTTATCCCGGCAGGAGGACATATGAGCTATAGAGACTGATGTGCATTCCCCAATTTACCTGTGTAGGCCAATTGTGTCATGCACATGTTTTGAGAGGGGGAGGGGTTGTCACGGGATGGTTAGAGTCTATACTATAGGCCATGTGTAATATATATTTCATGTGGAATGTATTCTCTAACCTGTTGTAAACATCAGTGTGTAGTTGGCTGATTTGGGTCTAGTGTGTTAGCACATTGTATGCAAATCCCTCTAACTAGTGAGGACCAGTGAGGACAATGGGTGGAGATAATCTGATCAGTGTCTCCAAGAAGATGTTGGACTGTGCATTGTTCAAAAGAGACAGGGAGTCTGCTCTCCTTGGTATAGGTGAGGGGGGAAGGATCTGTGCCTCAGCCCTTCCCACCCACAGATAGAGGAAGTAACAGTTTAGTATATAGTTGTAGCTTGCAGTTAGTATGTGTTAGCCGGCCTGTGCACAGCTCTGTAGAGAGCCAGGATATAGTTACAGGACCAAGGAACCAAAGTTATCATTGGATTGTGACTTCTGTGGACTTATTGTTATTACGGTTGATGTGACCGCCGCCGGCTACTAACTTTGTGGATTACAATAAATTGCTGTTGTCTCCCGACCTCTTGCGTCCGTGTTGATTCAAAAGACCTTCCGGAGGAAGACGTATACCTTTGCTCCGTGACAGTTTTATTAACTCTGAATAAAATATAAGCAGCAGACATAGAATATACGAGAGGTCACAGCGGCCCCGGCTCCATAATTAACAGAAAGATCATTGTGTTACACATTTCATCTCAATTATGTCCTATAAAGATGCTGGAAAAGATAAGTAATGGCCGCCCATACAGCACTCACTGTGGTCCTGACCCAGCTTTACACAGACCCTGAAAGGCAAATCATACAGACTGTCATGTCCACTAGGTCTTTGTATATGATTACATGTGAATAGATACAGATGAGCTAGAAAGTAACACATACACTCACCGGCCACTTTATTAGGTACACCTGTCCAACTGCTCGTTAACACTTAATTTCTAATCAGCCAATCACATGGCGGCAACTCAGTGCATTTAGGCATGTAGACATGGTCAAGACAATCTCCTGCAGTTCAAACCGAGCATCAGTATGGGGGGGAAGAAAGGTGATTTGAGTGCCTTTGAACGTGGCATGGTTGTTGGTGCCAGAAGGGCTGGTCTGAGTATTTCAGAAACTGCTGATCTACTGGGATTTTCACGCACAACCATCTCTAGGGTTTACAGAGAATGGTCCGAAAAAGAAAAAACATCCAGTGAGCGGCAGTTCTGTGGGGGGCGGAAATGCGTTGTTGATGCCAGAGGTCAGAGGAGAATGGCCAGACTGGTTCCAGCTGATAGAAAGGCAACAGTGACTCAAATAGCCACCCGTTACACCCAAGGTAGCCAGAAGAGCATCTCTGAACGCCGCACAGTACGTCCAACTTTGAGGCTACAGATGGGCTACAGCAGCAGAAGACCACACCGGGTGCTACTCCTTTCAGCTAAGAACAGGAAACTGAGGCTACAATTTGCACAAGCTCATCGAAATTGGACAATTGAAGATTGGAAAAACGTTGCCTGGTCTGATGAGTCTCGATTTCTGCTGCGACATTTGGATGGTAGGGTCAGAATTTGGCGTCAACAACATGAAAGCATGGATCCATCCTGCCTTGTATCGGTAACGGTTCAGGCTGGTGGTGGTGGTGTCATGGTGTGGGGAATATTTTCTTGGCACTCTTTGGGCCCCTTGGTACCAATTGAGCATCGTTGCAACGCCAAAGCCTACCTGAGTATTGTTGCTGACCATGTCCATCCCTTTATGACCACAATGTACCCAACATCTGATGGCTACTTTCAGCAGGATAATGCAATGCCATGTCATAAAGCTGGAATCATCTCAGACTGGTTTCTTGAACATGACAATGAGTTCACTGTACTCCAATGGCCTCCACAGTCACCAGATCTCAATCCAATAGAGGAGCATCTTTGGGATGTGGTGGAACGGGAGATTCGCATCATGGATGTGCAGCCGACAAATCTGCGACTGCAACTGTGTGATGCCATCATGTCAATATGGAGCAAAATCTCTGAGGAATGCTTCCAGCACCTTGTTGTATCTATGCCACGAAGAATTGAGGCAGTTCTGAAGGCAAAAGGGGGTCCAACCCGTTACTAGCATGGTGTACCTAATAAAGTGGCCGGTGAGTGTAGATAAATAGATAGATAGGAGATAGATAGATAGATAGATAGATGATAAATAAGTAGATAGATAGATAGATAGATAGATAGATAGATAGATAGATAGATAGAAGATAGATAGGAGATAGATAGATAGATAGATAGATAGATAGATAGATAGGAGATAGATAGATAGATAGATAGATAGATAGATAGATGATAAATAAGTAGATAGATAGATAGATAGATAGATAGATAGATAGATAGAAGATAGATAGGAGATAGATAGATAGGAGATAGATAGATAGGAGATAGATAGATAGATAGATAGATAGATAGATAGATAGATAGATAGATAGATAGGAGATAGATAGATGATAAATAAGTAGATAGATAGATAGATAGATAGATAGATAGATAGATAGATAGAAGATAGATAGGAGATAGATAGATAGATAGATAGATAGATAGATAGATAGATAGGAGATAGATAGGAGATAGATAGATAGATAGGAGATAGATAGGAGATAGATAGATAGATAGATAGATAGATAGATAGATAGATAGATAGATAGAAGATAGATAGGAGATAGATAGATAGATAGATAGATAGATAGATAGATAGATAGGAGATAGATAGATAGATAGATAGATAGATAGATAGATAGATAGATGGGAGTTAGATAGATAGATAGATAGATGATAAATAAGTAGATAGATAGATAGATAGATAGATAAGTAGATCGATAGATAGGATATAGATAGATAGATAGGCGATAGATAGATAGATAGATAGATAGATAGATAGATAGTATAAAATTTTCTCTCTATTTCCCCATCTCTTAGTCGGTGACTACTTCACTTGCTTATCTTATGACCTTACATTATAATATAACAGAATCTTCTGCACTTTGGGGCTTCTTTCTGCAGAAATTCAGGATTGTCACCTGTGAAGTCGATTTCCTTGGTGAAATCTTGTCATGAGCTTTGCAAGAAAAACCACATTATGTGTAATGTTGATCCATGACCAGGGCCGCGCAGCCTGCAGGGGGCTGAGACCATCACTGGCGCTGCTCTACACGAGGGGTTAATATCTGTGGTGGGGTCTTAGGTCTGGACTTGTGAAGGAAATTATTAGGTAATTGTATCAGGTGAGAAAATTTACAACCAGCGACAGTGTCATGACCTGTATTGTATAATCTCACTATGTAAGGATGATATTACATATAGTGTAGGGGAGTATATAGGAGATATTAGATATAGGGAAGAACAACAAGTCTAAGAATATCTAACTGATAGGGAGAGTAATAAGAAGAGGAAAGTCGGAATGAAGAGTCAAAAAGTAACGGACGAAGAGTCTGACAACCAAAGAGGGAAATGTATCCAAAGACGAGAATTATTGTAAAGTGATCGGAATATTCAACTTTTACTTTCCGGGACTTAAACTTCTGTAGCAGGAAATGTTTATATGTTGTGGCTGTAACTTTATTCTTCATACAGAATGTCTGTGGTCTCATCATGGCCAGCGGAACGTCACCAGACAGACAGAAGAAGAGGTCAAAGGTTTCTCCAATAATAAGTCATTGGAAAATTTACAATAATTTGCATGTGACTATCACAATACATCCGCACAACAAGAGAAGAGAGAAATCATTTACTTCTTTTAATGTCATAAAGCTACAAATCATCCTGCGAGCCCCGAACCCGTCACATAGAAACCAAAGGGAAACTAAAGGGAAACTAAAGGGAAAGAGATACAGATTAGACATTAGGAAAAACTTTCTGACAGTGAGGGGAGTGAGAGAGTGGAATAGGCTGCCACGGAAGGTGGTGGGCGCTCCATCAATGGAAATCTTCAAGCGGAATCTGGATAAACATATAGCTGGGATGATTTAGGAAAACCTGCACTCGCAGGGGGTTGGACCCGATGGCCCTTGAGGTCCCTTCCAACTCTACCATAAGATAAGATAAGATAATTACTGGGAAGATCCTTCTGAGGTTGTCAATAACTGAAATACCAACTAGAGACTTATGAGCGGTGGAGTAATATCATCAGCATACAATATGTCACCTGCACCAGGAAAATAACACCGCACACTGAAGAGATATAAAACCGCTCTGTATAACCCTCTAATAGCAAGTCCCTGCAGAACCACCTGAACATATAGAAACACACTATAAAATAATTATACCTGGTATTGTCTTCTACATAGGAGGTAGTATTATAGTAGTTATATTCTTGTACATAGGAGGTAGTATTATAGTAGTTATATTCTTATACATAGGAGGTAGTATTATAGTAGTTATATTCTTGTACATAGGAGCAGTATTATAGTAGTTATATTCTTGTACACAGGAGGTAGTATTATAGTAGTTATATTCTTGTACATAGGAGCAGTATTATAGTAGTTATATTCTTGTACATAGGAGCAGTATTATAGTAGTTATATTCTTGTACATAGGAGTAGTATTATAGTAGTTATATTCTTATACATAGGAGGTAGTATTATAGTAGTTATATTCTTGTACATAGGAGCAGTATTATAGTAGTTATATTCTTGTACATAGGAGTAGTATTATAGTAGTTATATTCTTGTACATAGTATGTAGTATTATAGTAGTTATATTCTTGTACATAGGAGGTAGTATTATAGTAGTTATATTCTTGTACATAGGAGCAGTATTATAGTAGTTATATTCTTGTACATAGGAGTAGTATTATAGTAGTTATATTCTTGTACATAGGAGGTAGTATTATAGTAGTTATATTCTTGTACATAGGAGGTAGTATTATAGTAGTTATATTCTTGTACATAGGAGGTAGTATTATAGTAGTTATATTCTTGTACATAGGAGGTAGTATTATAGTAGTTATATTCTTATACATAGGAGGTAGTATTATAGTAGTTATATTCTTGTACATAGGAGCAGTATTATAGTAGTTATATTCTTGTACACAGGAGGTAGTATTATAGTAGTTATATTCTTGTACATAGGAGCAGTATTATAGTAGTTATATTCTTGTACATAGGAGCAGTATTATAGTAGTTATATTCTTGTACATAGGAGTAGTATTATAGTAGTTATATTCTTATACATAGGAGGTAGTATTATAGTAGTTATATTCTTGTACATAGGAGCAGTATTATAGTAGTTATATTCTTGTACATAGGAGTAGTATTATAGTAGTTATATTCTTGTACATAGTATGTAGTATTATAGTAGTTATATTCTTGTACATAGGAGGTAGTATTATAGTAGTTATATTCTTGTACATAGGAGCAGTATTATAGTAGTTATATTCTTGTACATAGGAGTAGTATTATAGTAGTTATATTCTTGTACATAGGAGTAGTATTATAGTAGTTATATTCTTGTACATAGGAGTAGTATTATAGTAGTTATATTCTTGTACATAGGAGGTAGTATTATAGTAGTTATATTCTTGTACATAGGAGTTAGTATTATAGTAGTTATATTCTTGTATATAGGAGTAGTATTATAGTAGTTATATTCTTGTACATAGGAGCAGTATTATAGTAGTGATATTGTTCTACATAGGAGCAGTATTATAGTAGTTATATTCTTGTACATAGGAGGTAGTATTATAGTAGTTATATTCTTGTACATAGGAGCAGCATTATAGTAGTTATATTCTTGTACATAGGAGGTAATATTATAGTAGTTATATTCTTGTACATAGGAGTAGTATTATAGTAGTTATATTCTTGTACATAGGGGCAGTATTATAGTAGTTATATTCTTGTACATAGGAGGTAGTATTATAGTAGTTATATTCTTGTACATAGGAGTAGTATTATAGTAGTTATATTCTTGTACATAGGAGTAGTATTATAGTAGTTATATTCTTGTACATAGGAGTAGTATTATAGTAGTTATATTCTTGTACATAGGAGTAGTATTATAGTAGTTATATTCTTGTACATAGGAGGTAGTATTATAGTAGTTATATTCTTGTACATAGGAGTAGTATTATAGTAGTTATATTCTTGTACATAGGAGCAGTATTATAGTAGTTATATTCTTGTACATAGGAGTAGTATTATAGTAGTTATATTCTTGTACATAGGAGGTAGTATTATAGTAGTTATATTCTTGTACATAGGAGTAGTATTATAGTAGTTATATTCTTGTACATAGGAGGTAGTATTATAGTAGTTATATTCTTGTACATAGGAGTAGTATTATAGTAGTTATATTCTTGTACATAGGAGGTAGTATTATAGTAGTTATATTCTTGTACATAGGAGTAGTATTATAGTAGTTATATTCTTGTACATAGGAGCAGTATTATAGTAGTTATATTCTTGTACATAGGAGGTAGTATTATAGTAGTTATATTCTTGTACATAGGAGTAGTATTATAGTAGTTATATTCTGGTACATAGGAGTAGTATTATAGTAGTTATATTCTTGTACATAGGAGTAGTATTATAGTAGTTATATCCTTGTACATAGGAGTAGTATTATAGTAGTTATATTCTTGTACATAGGAGTAGTATTATAGTAGTTATATTCTTGTACATAGGAGTAGTATTATAGTAGTTATATTCTTGTACATAGGAGTAGTATAGTAGTTATATTCTTGTATATAGGGGATACATTATTTCCACTATTATTTGCTAGAATGTGATTTTTGTTTTGCATTTTATTCTTGAACACTGAAATAATTTTTCTTTTATCTGAATGTTCTCAGCTCTGTTGTCTCTTCTTTCCCTCACTAGGGGGTGACACTAAGGACTTGATAAATATCTTCTTGGAGTTTGTGAATTTTTTGCTCCAAGACTTTTCTTTTTTTAATATCAGCCAAACAAACAATAACATAATAAATACTTTATAGTCTATTCTGAAAATAATGAAGATGTTTTTTTTTTTCCCAGGTATTTGGTGTTTCTTCTAAGGAACATAAAATCTTTATGAATTGTTTATTACGAGGTGCCGCAGCAGCCCACAGTTACAATCTGATCTGGCATCTCAATCATATCAATATTTTCTAATATCTCCATTTTTATTCAGAGTTTAAGCTTTTTATGAGCTGATGATATTTTTCTGGAGTCCGTCTCCCGTCTTATGTTATCACATTTAATATAATGTATCTCAATATTGTCCTTTGCATTACAATCATTCAGTCTTCATTTTGCAAGGTTGTGCAGGAAGAAAACGTGGATGTGCTGCCAATTCTTTAATCCTATTTATCAAAGACTTTAACCATTCTGGAAACCTCTCTATGTCTCTGCTATTTCTCTGCTATTTCTCTGCTATTTATCTGTCTATGAGGGTTCGGACATCACAGAAGATATTTTATTGCTTCAGAGCAAATCAAATATAGTATGAAAATATTCTAGATATAGCAAAAATCTCTTAGTGTTTTGTGTATTCAGCTCCTATGCAAAATGTCTTCATTTGCTGGATACTTTTATTATGTGAACTTCAGTCTATGGGTGCAGTATGGATAAGTAGGGTAAGAGGCAATCTATAGAGTGATGTAAACAACTCTGACACCCGGGGGTGATGGCCATTACAACTTGACTTGGTGTAAGGTAAAGTATTGGTTGGCCCAATTTTAGGGCATTTGGGGAGCTGTTGGAAGTGTCCAGAAGTCCAAGCGGAGACTGAATAGGGAGGATTCAAGGGAAGACTGAATACTGGAGCCCATAGGGCTGTAAGAGGAGATTGGGGTGGGGGTGCATGATTGCATCTCAATTCCTGGAATCCAAAACAGCGGTGTTCACAGGGTTAATTTAAACCCAACAACATCTCATTGGACTTTCTGTCCATCTCCTGCCTCTGTCTCATGGTTGGCATACAAGGATTCTAGATTTCCATTTCTGCCAGCTCTAGTTAATACGTTCTTTCAAAGTATCCTATTAGGCAATTCAGTTTTCTTCAGAACCCCCACAAAGTGGTAGCAAAATACTGTGGTAAGTTGTGAACCCCTGAAATACAGATGGCATGTTGCATTGGGGAAATGGTGAAAATGAAACTGGTTCATTGCACTAAACCTATCTCCATCAGGTCTGAAGACTTGTTCCCCCACCCAAACCCCAATCCACTTTCCATGACCCTTGAGCTTCTTCTATACTTTCTTCTTGCTAAATCTTGTATTGCTTGAGGACTGGACAGGGACAGGACACCAACCCAGCTTGAACTTCTTCCTATTGGTTACGACAGTAGACTCAGGGGCTGTTTCTAAGGTACAAAGATTTAGGAACGCTCAATAACCCAATACAAAATATACTGCTACTGAGCATGCATGGTATAGGCACTGGACTAGTAAGTGGCAAGAAGATCCAAAGTCATCCAGCCTGACTGCTTATGGTGAATTCTCCAGTCTATACAATGTCAAAGGGGACATCAAGTGAAACATATCTAGCTTCTGGATTCGTCTTCCCATCCTGGTTGGCTTTTTACACTCTCCTTCAATCACTCGATGTATAAGAACCCACAATGATGGAATCCAGAAAAATAAATAACCAGAGTATAAAGAACGATGATGGTTAACATTAGATTGGGATTTTAATACATACATTAAGTCATCCTGAAATATTACACTCATCATAAGACTTAAGATATCGTAGGTCGGAGGTTTCCATGAATTTTTTCAACAATAGGCTCAATAATGGAAGTTTTTGTTACCTGTGCTGATGGGCTGGATATTCACCATCTCCTTCTGGATCATTAAGAGCAATTTTCCAGAAAACAGCTGAAGTATGAGAATCCCGGAATCTCCAGAAAGTCTAGTAGACAGTAGGAGGCCATCGCTATTCCATGTGCGGAACTGGAAGCTCAAGGAGAGGTCGTCCATTTGCGGAGTGCCGGGCAATAACAGGAAACTTGTGCTGGAGCTTGAGAAGGTCACAGGCACGACATGGGGCTCCGAGCAGGAAAATGTTATATTTCCCTAGAAAATAACAAAAATAGGACAAGTTCATGAGAAACAAGTCAAAACCCAAGATGATTTGCATCTGATAATAGACCGACAGGAGAATTCCTCATGCAAGGGACTTTCGTGCACTTACAGAATGTGGCAAAGGGACTCACCAGAGTCAAATCCTCATATTTAGTTTTACTTCAAAATCCCTTGTCGGTCTATTAACTTGTTTTTCAAGAAGTACAACTAGGTCAAGACAACGGAAAAACAAGGAACGGTGCAGTTTTTAGCAAGCCCAAAAAATCCACATCTAATTCCTGAGAACCTACAATACGTTTTCTGGTCTTTAAAGGCTTGTACCATTAAATGATACAGTTTGTGAATCCATATTGGTGCATCGGGGTAAAAACAGCTACGAAGGGGTTAAATGGAGCCATTGTTCCATAGTCTTCTCCATTCACAGACTTCCACTAGAGGTATCCCAACATGAGCGGCCTGATCCTGGAGGCTGCTGGATTATGGATCACATGGCTCGGGGTGTAGTATTATTTGGACACTATATGGCAGTAGGTTTATATTATATGGCCATGATGTTTGCTGTATTGTATGACATGGTCATGTGATCATCTTTAGGTTTTAACCTATATTGTGGCTTTGGCACCAGTAATGTTCACATTGGACTACAGGGAGCAGAAGAAATGGAAAACTCCTAAAGATCTGTTAGCAGAAATAAGAATTGTCTGTTCAGATTCTGTGTATGTATCAGAGGAATTCTTCTCTAGAAACAATGCTTTACGGGGAGAATTGCTCAATAATACAGAATTCTATGTGACATGCCATAGCAGTAGTACAACTATATGCATGAGATGAAGCAACACACACAATGGCCTCTTTATCAGATACCCACACCGTTACATATTACAAGGGCAGTCCACTTTATTAGAGACCCCCGTCCATTCCCATTTGGCACTCCCTGCATGGAGCTTAGACCAGTGACCCTGGAGTGTGACATGAAATCCAGTGACAGTGTGAATCCATATTGGATGGGAAAATCCAGTGATCGGACAGAAACTGGTCATCGTTGCTAGACCAGATGAGGCCAGGATTTCAGATACCGCCATCTTGTGGGATTTTTGGTGCAGATGTTTGGAGAGGATAAAGAGAATGGCGCGATCACGGTAAAGCATACAGCAAGAGGCGATCCTATGGACAGAAACAACTCATGATGAAATATCAAAGAAGGACGTCAGGGATTGTTCTCAAGGGAGTAAGTCAAGGAAACGTCAGCTGAATAAAGTGAAGGGGCCAAGGAACATGCCCAAGCGCACAACTGGACTTTCCTTAGTATGAATGGAGTATAAAAACAGAAGACTGGTGTCTAAGCCTGAGGTCACACTAAGGACTTTGCTGCAGATATTGGCGCAGATTCTAACCCTGAAATAGCGGCTAGGGTTGAGCCGATCTTGAGATTTCAGGATCGTTTTTTAAAATCTGATTTTCAATCATTTTCCAGTCGATCGCGATCGTAAAATTTGCTCGATCGCCGATCGGGATCCGATCTTTCCCGACCTCTCAACCCTAATAGCCGCAGATTATACCTCCCATTGAAAATGACCCTAAGACCAACAGAAAGACAGAGCGCCAAGGGACAAAAAAAAACAAAAACTGTTCTGAGAACAGCAGAGCAACATCACATGGTCAGATGGATCCGGATCTGCAATATGGTGATAGGAGGGACAGAATTTGGCATAGGTAGAGTGAACGGATGAAACCTTCCTGCCAAGGGTCAGTGGTTCAGGTTGGTCGAGGCAGATTATTGGTGCGGGTACTTGGTGCACCCTGGCTGCGATACTCTGACACCTGTGGATGCTATGAAGAATGATTGCAAATCTGAAGACCAGTCTCGGACATTCCTAGATGAATTCAGTATATTTTCCATTCTACTCCTTGACAGTAGGGGACGTCTAAAGGACGATTTATTTCTGGTGTCTTGGTTGGAGGAGAAATGTTTTTTATATGTTAATCTTATCGATTCCGAATGACTCTGTAGTCTGAAGTACAATGGGCGAGAAAATTCAGAAGCAAACTCCGAATGGATTGAAAACTAAGTGATACAATGTCCTCTCTGCAGCAGATCCAGGTGAAATCAGCCTCGGTACAAGCAGCTTCTTATTACAGGAAAGAGATAATTCCTGGCAGCTGAAAGTGAATACAGTATGGAATCCTATCACCAAGTTGCCCAGAAATGTGTCTGTGTTCTGCAGGACGGCAGCCAATCTGAGAAACAGTAGGAGATCAGGCAATCTTTACAGTTAATCGAAACGTGGAGAAGTTCAGCGCTTCAAAGTTTCAACTTGTGTCGCTTTCAATTACAACTTCTGTAAAAAAAAACTATGACTTGTAAAGTTGGCAAGAAATGTGGGCACTGAACACGGCGCGTGGGGGCTTAGATGTGCCAAGGCTGCACCACGATTAAAGGAGGCTGAGGGATGAAACCCAGACGACTTAAGACGCTGCTTTTTTTACTCTTCAGTATTTTCAGTCCTAGACAGATGTGTGGATCCTGCTTCTGAATAATTTAAGGATCCGTAGGAAGGAGAAGACGCAACAAACTATTGTTCTCTATGGCGCTCATTGCTTTCTCAAGGTGGAAGAGAAAGTTCTTCTTATTGACACCTGAACAAATGTAAGACGTGTTGATTTTCCCTCGTGTAAGGAGAGAGTTCTGCGTCTGCTGAGGAGGAAGATAAGCGGCAAACAGATTACATTGATATTATATTACGAGAATACGCCGGTTACTGGAGCGCTCAGTGTGATCAATGTTCAGTATCTAGAGATGAGCGATTCTCCTACAGTTGGGGCATCAGATTCGATACCAATTAGACCAACTCAAAAGTGCCCCCAAATTACTGTTAATAGGATTGTTTGGGCACCTGATACTACACTAGGCATCCAAAAAGTCCAACTATGAACTCTCAGTCATTGACCTAGTTTCACTGTCTTACAATAACCTCCCAGACCACATGATCTAAACCCACCAAGGACTGGTAAATGACCAAGAGCAATGATGACATTTAGAGAAACCTGTTCAAAACAAATCACAAGTGTTCTGGAATCAACAGAAACTAAAATTTTTGGAAAATTCAGTCTAAATTTAATTTGTACAAAAATCAATGTGCTCATCTCCAACCATATCCTTAAAAGAGGGTCGGGTCTCGGGTTGGATCCGAATGGGTTACAAAATAAAACCAATGCTCCCCACACTACCAACACCCACCTTACTGCCATCCTAACTCTACCATACCACCTCCCATTGTCTCGGTTCCTCACAACACAGGGAATGCCACGTACTGAGTTACTTACTGAGTCAATGCTTGAGGTAGAATGGTAGAAGGGGACGAAATATCAGGGGGTCAAGTAAGGTGAGTTTTGATTTATCTATTTGTTTTAACTCATTGAGAGAAAAAAAAAAACCTGTCCACCGGACAACTACTTTAAAGAGGCTCCCAACCATAGACCTTTCTGGAAATACCCCAGTGCCATATGCCATAAGTGTCTTGTACAGGAGGTTCCACCCATTGCTCCATCTCCTCACAGACATGGATTCACCCCCTATAAAAGGGGGTGATTAAAGGAATATCTTATCTTATCTCTTATCTTATATGTAGTGGGACCTGTAACAGGTGTTTACAGCATATCTTGTGCTTATGCCAAAATGGACTATGGTGGGTAACCCCGAATAAAAGCTGCCCCACCTCCCCTCTGCAATGTTTAGGCTATGGAGGACACAGTTCACATTGCATAAAGGAAAGAGGCTTGCCATAGCTCTTTACTATCCTATGTATGTCTTAGACATAGAGACCTACCAGACCCTGGCTTCCTTTCTGAATGCTTAAGGTGAACCTACAAGAATCGATATTGTAAATACATTGTAATATAAGTTATCAGAAGGAGAGACACTTAGCTGATTTCTGGAAATGGTCAAGAAACTGCCACTAAAATAATCTGTCTAGTACAGAGCAATACGAAATAGATAGGGATGGGGAGAGGAGGGAGATGTAGCTGCAGAAACTCTTCCTATAACTGTATGTGGGCATGAATTTTGTAAGAGGGAGAAAGGAGCAGCAAGAGGGAAAGCAGAGCCCAAATATAACCCATCCCCACAACAGGCAAGGAGAGAGGACTGTACATAGGTTAGGCTTCATATACAACAGACTGCACATAAAGAGGCTGCCCCTTTAAAAGGCAAATAGTAGAGGATGTAAAGTAATGACTCCATGAAATGTCTCTTACCACAATGTAGATCTGAGGCTTGCGTCTCTTGGCCAGATCAATAATATTCACTCCATTATAATAAAGGTTCTCGATGCAGCCGTGAAAATTCCTCTTCAGAAACGTTCCGGGTTTTCCTGGTACTGGAATCCCTCCAAAGCTGAACTTTGGGAAATAAGAAAATCAAAACTTGGCTCATTGTCCTTGTTATATCACAATGAAATCAAGAATCAAGAACTGAAACCTGAAGAATCAAGAACTGAAACCTGAAGAATCAAGAACTGAAACCTGAAGAATCTACAACAAAGACCCAACTGAGGCGCCCACAATAGTGTCCTCCTATGATGGAGGTTCTTGCCCAGTAGTGTAACGTGCAGCTCATCGGCAGTAATGGGATTGGGGCTTATTATCACATCTATATAGAATAATGCTGAGCCACGGCCATCTCAGCTCTAGTATACAGACGTGTCCCCTAAATGTCCAGGTCGCTACCAGTCACAAATGGTCTACCATAGATTTATCCCATAGAGATCAGAGCCGTCACTGACCATCAATAGACATCAGAGTGGCCACTGGTCATCATTATACAATCAATCGCTGGTCTATAATAAATGTGCCCCATATATATCAGTAAAGCCAGTGGCCATCACTGGTCCAATATAGATTTATCACAGGCAATATAGATCCACTAGTGCAGAAACTGGCCACCAATAGACATCAGTGCAGGCATACAGCCATTGGCCATCACTGGGATTTCACAGATGTATCCCATAGATAGTAATGCAGACACCAGTCCATATGTGACATCAGTGCAGCCACCAGTCCATATGTGACATCAGTGCAGCCACCAGTCCATATGTGACATCAGTGCAGCCACCAGTCCATATGTGACATCAGTGCAGCCACCAGTCCATATGTGACATCAGTGCAGCCACCAGTCCATATGTGACATCAGTGCAGCCACCAGTCCATATGTGACATCAGTGCAGCCACCAGTCCATATGTGACATCAGTGCAGCCACCAGTCCATATGTGACATCAGTGCAGCCACCAGTCCATATGTGACATCAGTGCAGCCACCAGTCCATATGTGACATCAGTGCAGCCACCAGTCCATATGTGACATCAGTGCAGCCACCAGTCCATATGTGATATCAGTGCAGCCACCAGTCCATATGTGACATCAGTGCAGACACCAGTCCATATGTGACATCAGTGCAGACACCAGTCCATATGTGACATCAGTGCAGACACCAGTCCATATGTGACATCAGTGCAGACACCAGTCCATATGTGACATCAGTGCAGCCACCAGTCCATATGTGACATCAGTGCAGCCACCAGTCCATATGTGACATCTGTGCAGCCACCAGTCCATATGTGATATCAGTGCAGCCACCAGTCCATATGTGACATCAGTGCAGACACCAGTTCATATGTGACATCAGTGCAGACACCAGTCCATATGTGATATCAGTGCAGCCACCAGTCCATATGTGACATCAGTGCAGCCACCAGTCCATATGTGATATCAGTGCAGCCACCAGTCCATATGTGACATCAGTGCAGACACCAGTCCATATGTGATATCAGTGCAGCCACCAGTCCATATGTGACATCAGTGCAGACACCAGTCCATATGTGACATCAGTGCAGACACCAGTCCATATGTGACATCAGTGCAGCCACCAGTCCATATGTGATATCAGTGCAGACACCAGTCCATATGTGACATCTGTGCAGCCACCAGTCCATATGTGATATCAGTGCAGCCACCAGTCCATATGTGACATCAGTGCAGACACCAGTTCATATGTGACATCAGTGCAGACACCAGTCCATATGTGATATCAGTGCAGCCACCAGTCCATATGTGACATCAGTGCAGCCACCAGTCCATATGTGATATCAGTGCAGCCACCAGTCCATATGTGACATCAGTGCAGACACCAGTCCATATGTGATATCAGTGCAGCCACCAGTCCATATGTGACATCAGTGCAGACACCAGTCCATATGTGACATCAGTGCAGACACCAGTCCATATGTGACATCAGTGCAGCCACCAGTCCATATGTGATATCAGTGCAGACACCAGTCCATATGTGACATCTGTGCAGCCACCAGTCCATATGTGATATCAGTGCAGCCACCAGTCCATATGTGACATCAGTGCAGACACCAGTTCATATGTGACATCAGTGCAGACACCAGTCCATATGTGATATCAGTGCAGCCACCAGTCCATATGTGACATCAGTGCAGCCACCAGTCCATATGTGATATCAGTGCAGCCACCAGTCCATATGTGACATCAGTGCAGACACCAGTCCATATGTGATATCAGTGCAGCCACCAGTCCATATGTGACATCAGTGCAGACACCAGTCCATATGTGATATCAGTGCAGCCACCAGTCCATATGTGACATCAGTGCAGACACCAGTTCATATGTGACATCAGTGCAGACACCAGTCCATATGTGATATCAGTGCAGCCACCAGTCCATATGTGACATCAGTGCAGACACCAGTTCATATGTGACATCAGTGCAGACACCAGTCCATATGTGATATCAGTGCAGCCACCAGTCCATATGTGACATCAGTGCAGACACCAGTTCATATGTGACATCAGTGCAGACACCAGTCCATATGTGATATCAGTGCAGCCACCAGTCCATATGTGACATCAGTGCAGCCACCAGTCCATATGTGATATCAGTGCAGCCACCAGTCCATATGTGACATCAGTGCAGACACCAGTCCATATGTGATATCAGTGCAGCCACCAGTCCATATGTGACATCAGTGCAGACACCAGTCCATATGTGACATCTGTGCAGCCACCAGTCCATATGTGATCAGTGCAGCCACCAGTCCATATGTGACATCAGTGCAGACACCAGTTCATATGTGACATCAGTGCAGACACCAGTCCATATGTGATATCAGTGCAGCCACCAGTCCATATGTGACATCAGTGCAGCCACCAGTCCATATGTGATATCAGTGCAGCCACCAGTTATCAGTGCCATATTTATGTGACAATTTATGTGACAATATCCCATAGATATTGGTGCAGCCGGTGGTCTCTACTAATCTATCATGGGGGTCTGCTTTGATGACGTCTGAAGCCCCCCCCTTCTTTTTTGTGTCACCGGTAGACACTTGGACCATCTATAAATGTGGATGAATAATATCTGACGTCTATTCCAATGTGTTTTCTGTGCATATATATTGCTGATCTGTCCTCCATATTGTGCAATATTTATGTGACAATGTTTCCATCCCGTCCCTGTAAGTAGCAGCCGCCCCCTCTCCCCCCCGTCACCCCCGCTCTCCCCCTCCCCCCCCCCCCCATACTATCCAGTAATGTTTCTATTACTCGCAGACTGTTTGCTTTTCCGCAGGGTAATATCCCCCCGAGGCCGAACACACGGAAAATTATTATTTCTTTTAATGCCGTAGAGATGTGCAAAGGTCAGCGGCCATTTTAAATAAAATTCACGGATTTTATGTCTTTTATGGAGCTTGTAAAAGTCAAAGCAGAAACACAATCCAGAGAGTGTAGATATGTTATTAGTGTAATGCACAATAAACTGCAACACATCCTCAGGACGGTTTATGGCCCCGCAACCAGCGCAACACTCAGGGAGATGACAGAAAGTGATGTCTCAGTGCTGGGCTGGTGTGAACAGCGGTGTTACAAGTTATACGAGGCCATCTATAGAGATCTATGGGGCCCTGATGTATACAGATCTATAGGGGTCTATTAGGAGTCTACAGTTACATCAGGTTACGTATAGAGGTATGGAGACTTGTAATGGAGGATATCGCTGTAATGTAAAGCTTTATGGAGACACCACCTATATGGCTCCCCAAAACACAGATATGTATATGATTATATATGTTATAGATGAGAAATGCTTCTTGAGGATGAGCCTCTGTGTGTGTACATATAGGGCAGCATTATTACAGGGCTCTACCAGGTTTCTCCTCCTACAAAACTTACTATTAGCTGCAGCAGCCTCTGTCTGTGTCTCTCCTTCCCCCTCCATAGACCTCAATGGGAAGAGGTAAATTGATACTGAATGGGGTTCTCCGCAGAGTCTGACTATACTGCTATATAGTCATATTATATATACTATTGGGGGTAAATGCTGTTCCTTGGGGTTCCAGGCTGGTTCTGCTCCCAGATCATGTGATCACATGTCCCCTGCTCCTGTGTTTACCAGTAGGGGTTCCGGCTTTACTGAATCCGCAGCCCCCATAGTAAAGGTAACATTGGGGAGGAGGTGAAGAGACCCAGAGACCTGGTGCTGGTTCCTATTACATGACTGGGGGTCGGAACTAGCCCAGAACCCCTGAGTACAGCACCTACACACCCTCAGAGGAAGCAAGTCTAAATAGATTCCTTGGAGATTCACTGCAAAGTGAATCCCATCCGCGCAGCACGTCGCTTACACCTACAGAGACGCCACCGGTTTCCCTATAGGTATAACGGAAGCAGAAAACCCGCGGAGGAAACTTCTGTGGACTTTCTGTGCAAAACACTGCAGGAAAAAAATATGATGCGTTGCCACTAGGGTTGAGCGATCGTGTTCGGAAAAGATTGGATTCCGATCGGCGATCAAGAAAATTTCACGATCACCATCGGAACTCTGAACACAATCTTTTTATGTGGGATCGAGATCGGTGATCTTTTCCCACAATGCTTTGCTTAGCCCTCACACTGAGTATATGCTGTATACTCAGTGTGAAGGCTCCGCTGCAGTTCCATAGGAATGAATGGAAGCAGCCAACACACAGCCTTAACCCCCTGCGCGCCGGCTGCCTCCATTCATTGGAATGGGAGTCTAAACTAACATCTCTAGCAGCTACTTACCTCTAGAAACGGCTGCTCAAGATCGGCTCAACCCTAGTTGCCACCACGTTTTTTTATTTTTTACTGTGGGACCTTAAGAGGTTTAGCAAGAAGAGGGGAGAAGGAAAGAAGCCTAATAGGTGGAGAAAGAGGCATTTTTCTCTGATCTATGCTATAAAGTTACAATGTTTCATATAGTTGTCGGTACGATCGTTTCATGCCATGTTTGTAGAACATTGGAAGATGGGAAAGAAGTCTGATGAGAGGAGAAAGAGGCATTTTTCTCTGATCTAAGTTATACAGTTATAAGTTTCACAATGTTGTTTGTGCGATTGTTTTATGCCATGTTTGCAGAACATTTACTGAACAGATGGGTAAACGAATTCAATAAACTTACACAGATCAATAAAAACATTAAAACAAGAATAAATACAAGGAAATAAAATTTTTAAAAAATAGATGAAAAAATCTGAATAAATAATAAATATTAAATATAATATAAATAAAATAATAATAATGATAATAATAATAATAATAATGATAAAATAATAATAATAGTAGTAGTAGTAATAATAATAGTAATAATAATAATAATAATAATAATAATAATAATAATAATGATAAAATAATAATAATAATAATAATAGTTATATAAATAACACCAAGCAATAGCTAGGACTAGATGGTGACCTTTGCATATAATTATTCCAGGAAGTCATTATCTGATTATGTATTTGTATCCGATTCCCAAACGGTCTCATTTGGAACGCAATGATAAATATGGCCGTGTCACATCTAATGCCTGATACCATATATCCGAAGGAGCCGCAATCACTAATTAAACTTGATTCCGCCGTCGCGCTTGCTGCACATTTTCCCCGTTTCGCCTCTCATTGTTATGCCATAATTCTAATTGCCTAATAAATAGCAATAATTCTGCTGATTTCCGGCCACTTTATCACCCGTCAAACGCTGTAAAATATAATTTAACGGCCGCCATAATGTGGGGTGGGTTTGGGTTTGCCACACAATTGAATTAGAAATTTATGGGTATAAACAAAATATTAACGACCTTCGGGCTCCATTACAAATAAGATCCCAGGACATAAAATGATGAGTGCGGCCTATGGGTGCCGGCAGACAAAAAAGCATAAAAATTAAAGAAGCAGCAAAAAAAAAAAAAAATGCACTAAATAGGCGGACAAGTCGTAACGCAGAGAAATGGGCATTTTATGGCTGTCCTGAAATATTCAAAATAATCCAAAAGTGGAATGGTTTCATAAAATTTATAAAATGTCCTAAAAACAGACTGTAAAATGGTTGTTATTCAATCTTACATCGCTAAAAAGTAATTGCACATGATACATAATTGCTCCAGCGCTTAGTCTATCCTTGGAATACAGAATTACACGTGTGCTACTGGTAAGGAGATCCTGCCATCCACTAACAGGGACACGGCAGAATTGTGAATGCAGCTCTGGGGGTAAACGGAGCATAACATAGTAGATGATACATAATATAAACCTATTCATCGTCAGCATTAGACTAGATGGATACATTAAAGGTAAGGATTGCAAAATAGTGTTAATTCAATAATAGAGAACGGAATATACAATATTTTAATGAATGTTTAACCTGGGTTGAAATTTCTTCAAGAAGAGATTCCATTTCTGTTTCAATGTCAATAGCAGAATTTTTCTTATAGGCAGCACCAAAATCTGCCCCCACCACTAGGGGGAGCTCACTGCATACTGTTCATACATTGAACTCAATAGTAAATCTGATTGCAGAGAGCTCCCCCTAGTGGTGGCTGCAGGCAGATAGGATTATATTGTGTAACTACATGAGTATACAGAAGGTTTCAATCTCTCTCCTACCACTATAAACACATCATATGTTATATAATACAGTACAGAATGTTGGGCCCAATAATATTATGAAATCCACAGAAATCATTATTAGAAAAGTTCCATGGACATCAACGTTCAATGGATGCACACACCTCATAATCTATGTCCAAATCATCGGATTCGCCCTTGGTGCGGAAATGTTGGGTATATTTGTCCACTGTGAAGTTGACTTGTTTGTTGAAGCGATCTATTAGGACAGAATGCCACTGCTGGTCGTCCAGGAGGCTGCCCAATGTCACCACCGTGTGGGTGTTACCGAAACGTAGCTTGGCATCTCCTGAGGAACAGACACATGGGAAATGTAAGAATATTACTGAAATATACTGCAATGATATCATGAATGGGAGGAATCACATGGTCAGGTAGGGATATGGGTGATAGAAATCCTGTCCCCTGAATGAATGGACGTTTATTGGATCTGTTACAATCATAACAAAGAAAACAACATTGTTACATAAAAGAAACAACGACAGAGACAGGTAAGTAATTAAGGAGGGCACATTTATTGTCTATTATCTGTACATTATCTGTTCTGATCTGCTTTACAGCACAGTCATGGCCATAGGCACTAATAGTATAGAGATGACCCACTGAGGTCTATGGAGAGTTTCTAGACATGTTCTGTGCAGGGAGGAGGAGAAAATAAACTGTGACATCATCCATTGTCAGTAGTGATGTAATGATGGGTGTTATTTATAGCGGTGTTATCTTCTGTTCTAATCCTGTCTGTGATTTAAATGAGGTGACTGCTGGAAAGAAACCTCTATAGTATTGGCAAGTGTCAGTATATTATTAGGCTTAGTGGCCAGAGGAAAAAATGCAATATATATATTTAAAAGCATAGATAATTTTCTTATCTAAGAAAATTCTTATATAATAATAATTCTTATTCTTATATAAGATTTTTCCCCTAGTGAGGTAGAAACATAAATGATGGCACTTGATACATTTCCCCAATGTTATTGTTGGGCTTACCTATCGCTCATCTGTGGCCTCAGGCACTGACACTACAATAGAAGGGAACACCACTTGGAGGTGAATCTGGTGGCGATGTTCTCTGGGTCTATTTCATAGAGGGGGATTCAGCAATAACCTATTAGATCTTTTTGATGATCTGTTTTGTCTCTTTATAACATTAGAATGCTTTTGTTACATGGCACCATTCCCATTAAAAAAAATCTTTCTCCCACCATCAGGGGGCAATGCAGTTGTATACAGAGCACCCCCTAGTGGTGACAGGCAGATGAGATTTTTGCAATACTCTGTACTAAAGCCAAATGCATTACAAGGTGCTATAACTCATCTGTCTGTAGGAACACTGTGAAAATGTAAGTAGCACAGAGATAGCCTGGCAGTGAAGGGGTTAACGTTACTATTGCAGCAGATGCGCCGCTATATTTCTGTAGTCGTGTGTGTGTGTCAACACTTGTGAGATCAGACATCGCAGCAATAAACAGTCACTTGTACAAAGCTGCGGCACTTCTCGCTTCTCACCCCTCCTGCTCAGTGACTTCTTTGCTTCCCAATACATTATAACTGTGATTTGCAAACTTCTGTTGATAGATATTTTGATGAGACGAAAAATAGTAAAATGGAAAAGAGCTGAGAAATTGTGTCAGACATAGGAGAAAGAGGAAAGAGGGTTGTTACTGTGTGGGAGTTGTGTATCAGTGAGTACAATGTATCTGCAGCATAGAATACAAATACTATGTATCCAAAGTGTATAATACAACTACTATGTAATATAAATACTATGTATCCAAAGTGTATAATACAAATACTATGTATCCAAAGAGTATAATACAAATACTATATAGTACAAATACTATGGATCCAAAGTTTATGATACAAATACTTTGTATCCAAATAGTATAATACAAATACTATGTATCCAAAGTGTATAATACAAATACTATGTATCCACAGCAAATAGTACAAACACTATATAGTACAAATACTATGTATCCAAAGTTTATAATACAAATACTATATATCCAAAGTGTAAAATACAAATACTATGTATCCAAAGAGTATAATGCAAATACTATGAATCCACAGCATATGGTACAAAGTATATAGTACAAATACTATGTATCCACTGTCCACAGTAGAAAATGCAAACACTATGTATCCAAAGTATATAATACAAATACTATGTATCCACAGCGAGCACCTAGCACAAAGTATGTAGTACAAATACTATGTAGATAGCATAGTAGTAATAATGTATCCAATGCTTACACTATAATACAATACATTTCCACTGCATATAAAACAAGGCAATACAATGGGGCAGATATACAGAGACTGATGTTCCATACACCAGTCTTAATAAAGGTCCAAAAAGACACAAAGCACATCAGAAAGAAAATCTCCGCAAGTCAGAAACTGTCATAGATTTCCTGTATAATGCACAGCACTGGTGTGACTTATCTCCCTATATTATAAAAATGAATTTCTGTCTGTCTGTCTGTCTGTCTGTCTGTGCTCTAATGCGAACCAAACGACTGGACCGATCTTCACCAAATTTGGTACAGAGATACTTCAGGTATCCGGGAAGGTTTAAGATGAGACTCCAACTCGCTCGGACGCACCGTTGATGAGATACAGCATTCCAAACACAGTGCCCTCCCTTAGCCAATACAAACCTGCAAGACTTTCACTCATATTCCAACTGCAATGCACACGGTCACTCCACATGCACAATACAACACTGATATCCAAACTGAGATACACGCATCAGAGGATTAGATACACAGATCAGCACACAGTATCACACGCCAGAGGATTAGATACACACGTCTGCACACAGTCCCACAAACCAGAGGATTAAATACGCGCTTCTGCACACAGTTCCACACACTGAAGGATTTGATACGTGCATCTGCACACGGTTCCACATGCCGAAGGATTAGATACAGGCGTTTACACACAGTTCCACACTCCAGAGGATTAGATACGCGCATCTGCACACATTTGTACACACCATAGGATTAGATACACGCGTCTGCACAGAGTACCACATGCCGTAGGATTAGATACACACGTCTACACATAGTTCCACACTCCAGAGGATTAGATACGCGCATCTGCACACAGTTGTACACACCATAGGATTAGATACACGTGTCTGCACACAGTACCACATGCAGTAGGATTAGATACACGCGTCTACACATAGTTCCACACACCGAAGGATTAGATACGCGCCTCTTCACACAATACCACACAGGGGAGGATTAGATACGCGCCTCTTCACACAATACCACACTTTGGAGGATTAGATACATGCCTCTGCACACAGTACCACATGCCATAGGATTAGATACGCGCGTCTGCACACAGTACCACATGACGGGGGATTGGATACGCGCGTCTACACACTGTTCCACACGCCATAGGATTAGATACGCACCTCTTCACACAATACCACACAGGGGAGGATTAGATACACGTGTCTTCACACAGTTGTACACACCATAGGATTAGATACACACGTCTGCACAGAGTACCACATGCCGTAGGATTAGATACACGCATCTACATACAGATCCACACTCCAGAGGATTAGATACGCACGTCTGCACACAGTTATACACGCCATAAGATTAGATACACACATCTGCACAAAGTACCACATGCTGTAGGATTAGATACGCGCGTCTACACACAGTTCCACACGCCAAAGGATTAGATACGCGCCTCTTCACACAATACCACACAGGGGAGGATTAGATACATGCGTCTGAATACAGTACCACACTTTGGAGGATTAGATACATGCATCTGCACACAGTACCACATGCCAGAGAATTAGATACACATCTCAGCACACAGTACCACACGGGGGAGGATTAGATACGCGCATCTGCACACAGTACCTCACGCCAGGGATTAGATACACCTGTCTGCACACAGTACCACACGCCAGAGGATTAGATACACGCGTCTGCACATAGTACCACATGCTGTAAGATTAGATATGCACGTCTGCACACAGTTTCATTTACCGGAGGATTAGATACGTGCCTCTTCACACAATGCCACACGGGGGAGGATTAGATACACACATCTGTACACAGTACCACACCAACAAGGATTAGATACTTGCGTCTAAACACAGTACTGCATGGGGAAGGATTAGATACAGCTTTACTCCAGGTATCCATAACAACTGATCACAGGTTTTTCACTGATATCCAAAATGAGATACACATAATCACATGACGCTTATGGACTTACACACAAACCACATACAAAATACATCAGTACAAAATTGGACAATTCTTATGGGGCCAGTACACAAACTTAACATGTAATATACCCGTGCGAAGCCGGGTCATCCCTCTAGTAATCAATCTATTAGCGGTGTCTTGGTCCTGGTGTTGTTCCCCCACCCCCCATTGCTCAACCAACATTGGGGTAATGAAACAACCAAATTCCCCTCACTGTATCTGCTGTAGGTAACATATGTACAAATGGGGAGATTTATCATAAGAGAAATCTTAGAGTTTCTGCCGTGTTTCTGAGATCTGCATCAGCCTAATTTGCACCAAATTTATCAAAAGTCGTGCACCGGTGATAAACTTGGCACTTCTTTAAGTCTAACACTTCTGTCCTAAGATGTTACTCTACTTTGTACGCCACTTCCTCCTTACTCCTTACAATTTTGCACCTTTTTAAAAAGCTGTGGTTGATAAGTCTGAAGTACAGACAGGTAGATGGCGATCCATTGCCAGTGGATTGGGTGGGTGGAAATACAGGCTGAAATTTCACTCAAATGAGCTCAAAAAGTCATACATTTTTGATTTATAACTTATTTCATTGTAAATTATGGAGTGCAGTGCTTTATACATTCCCTCCCCACAATGTCAGGCCTATCCTGTAATAGATTACAATATATCCACAGCATATAATATAAATGCAATGGCGTGTGATACTGATGCAGGTAACAATGATTTATGAAGATGAAGCGGCCTCTTTATAAATCACCCGCACGTTCCAGCACCTAAATGGAAATCTATGCTAGAACTGGGGTACATTTACATTATAACTCATGCCATAAAACTAACAAGACTTCTAATGAATATGTCAGGCCAAGGTATCTCCTTGTGGCACACAATTGGTGCAAGAAAGGGCCTTGTGGCAAATGGGTGCCACAATATTATCCCTCTAAGCCAGAAAACCAGCGCAGAGGGATTGATAAAACTTCCCAAGCCATACACAGCAATAAAATACAATGTATCCACTGCATATAACACAATGCAAATGTATCCTCCCCATATAGTGTAACAGAATGCAACTTATCATCTACTATATAATAAAACACAAAGCAATATATCAACAGCATTTAATGCAATACAATGAATCCAGGACATGTTCCCTTATAGAATCCAATGTATCCTCAGCATAGAATACAATACAATGTATTCACTGCATGTAATACAATTTATCATCTATCATATAATATAACACAAAACAATAAATCCACAACATGTACTGTGATAGAATACAATGTATCCACCGCATATAACGTACAATACAACGTATCCACAACATATACTCTAATAGGATACAATGTATCCATGCATCAACAAGCTTTTAACCTTGGCATTGACAGTTTATGGGATAGTGCAAAGGATAACCAATAACCAATAAGTACTTCTACCTTTAGTAGTTGACTTCTAGGTGTCTCTGGTTGCTACTGCAGCCTTTATGTTTGTTTTCATGCTGTAGCTATCTGTGTAGCTGCTACTCTAATTTTCTCTCACTCCTGCACTCCCCCTCCCTGTCTCACTAACCTAGCCCCTCCAACCCTCCCCTGTCTCTCTTTAGCTTAGCAATCCCGCCCATTACTAAACCCTCCCTCCCTCCCCTGTCTCTCTTTAGGCTAGCAATCCCACCCATTACTAGCCCATCCCACCCTCCCCTGTCTCTCTTTAGCCTAGCAATCCCGCCCATTACTAGCCCCTCCCACCCTCATCTGTCTCTCTTTAGCCTAGAGATCCCGCCCACTACTAGCCCCTCCCCCTATCTCAAGCTAACCTATTCCGCCCACTACTAGCAGACAGGAAGAGGGGAGGACTTGTTCCCCGGACACATGAAAACCTGTAATTTTTTTTATATTTCCCTATGTGATATTATTTAGCCAGGCCATGTGTATTTTTTAATTATAACATTTTGGGGAATGTCTATCGCTTTGGTCACTTTTTATTAAAAATTTTATCATTGGTGAAACAGTGAAAAAACAGCGGATCTGAACTTTTGATCTTTATAGCTTTGTAGACTGAGTTTTTTGGGACAAAGGATTCCTAATGTGTAGGCGATTCACAGTATTTAAGTACTTCTATATGTGTTCTAGGGAAAGGGGGGGATTAGAATTTTAAATATTTTTTTATTTATTTATTTTTTTTACTAGGGGTCAAATCCCCTAAAGGTCTTAAACCCCAGGGGGTCTGATCACTAATACATTGCAAAATAACAACACTTCTATTACAAGCTGCATAGAGCAGCCTGCAATAGAAAATAATGAGAGCCCGGCCTCGTAGCCTTCATAAGGCTCCTGGCTGTCATAGCCAAGCCTACGGGAATAATGCTCACCACTGAACCCCTGCCCATTGATAAGCATTGATAGACACATTTAATGGAAAGGGGTCCTTGGTTAGATCCCCAATGATCCCTCTTCTCATCATCTGCCTTTGTGTCAGTCTTCACTGTAGTTTTGGCATTCTGTTCATGAACCAGAAAGCTCATGATGGACAGTGTGATATGTTACCTGTATAAGGACGATTAGAAAGGATTGGGTTCCCAGAATATTTGGTTTCCCCATATTAACCAGATAGGATAGAACTAGAGCAGGTTGTGAGTAAATATTCTGGATTTAGACAAACTGCAGCTAAACATAATAGAATAAATATGACATCATTCAATGAGATGATGATTTGGCTGCAGATATATTGATAAACCCCCCACGCTCTCCCCCGCCCGCCATACTGTAGACTCTACCAGTGCGATGGATGAAAAACGGAAAGGAAATACAGAACAGATTTTCCTCTCCTGCTAAATTTGATGGGCAATTTCTGACATTTAAAGGTTCGCTGTTTATGATCGAGAGTCTGGAATCCATGAATGTAACAGATTGTATTTCAACTGGGGCCTCAACCAATGTCTGAGCTAATTACTTGTGACATTTCGCTCATTAGAGCGCAGGATTTATGAACACGTCTCCGCTCATGTCTCTCCCAGTATTTAGCAGACATGAAATCCCAGTGTAATGTCCCACATCAAATCCGGGAGGTAATGTACAAAAAAAAAAAAAAAAGGATTAATATATTTTGTGCACTTAATAGACAAAGCTGCAGCATTTATCTATAAGGTCTTGTTCATACTTGTTTTATCCATCAGAGCATCATTTACCTCTATAATATCCCAGGACCTGCAAATCCCGCATCCTGATTTTATGCATCAGAGCATCTTCCGCAACTGGGATGTTTTTATGGATCAGAACCTCACAAACTATTACGATGTTCCTGCAGATCCCGGATCCTGATTTTATGTATTAGAGCTAGGGTTGAGCGATTGTGTTCGGAAAAGATCGGATTCAGATCGGTGATCGATCGCGATTGGAATTCCGAACACAATCTTTTTAGGTGGGATCGAGATCGATGATTATTTCCCACAATGCTTTGCTACTGGGCAAGCATTGTGGGAAAAGCTAACAATGTTAGCCTTCACACTGAGTATATGCTCCGTTCATTCTGAGCGGAGGAGTGTATACTCAGAGTGAAGGCTCCGCTGCAGTTCCATAGGAATGAATGTAAGCAGCCGGCACACTGTGCGCCGGCTGCATCCATTCATTCTAATGGGAGACTAGCTAACATCTCTAGTAGCTTCTTACCTGCAGAGATGGCTGGTCCGGTGCCCAGTGTTCTCATTCTTCTTTGCCTCACTGCCCCCGCCTCCCAGGTTAGTGTTAAAGAGCTAGGAAGAAGGCGGGGCTTGTGGCTTAGGAGAGTGTAACCTGCCCACATTCTCCTAACCTGGGAGGCGGGGTCAGCGAGGCGAAGAAGAACAACGGGCACTGGACCAGCCAACTCTGCAGGTAAGTGGACACCAGGGGGGACTAAGTAGTCAGAGGATTAAAAAAATTCAATACACAGCGTGGATTCCAACAATTAAAGCGTTCACTTGTTAGATTCCATGCTGTATAGTGAATAGGATTGTTTTTAAGATCCATTCTCCGATAAGTAAAAAAATCCCATTGACTTGTATTGGGATCGGAATTGGGATCGAGATGAAAAATGATCAGAAATCGGATTTCAAAATCGATACTGAAAAGTCAAGATCGGCTCAACGCTAGTCAGAGCATCTTCCACAACTAGGATGTTCCTGCAGATCCCGGGTCCTGCTTTTATCAATATGAGCCTCATGTAGTATTGGGACCTGTGGACCCTGTATCCTGCTTGTACCCATCAGAGCCCCTTCCACCACTAGGATGTTCCAGGTCCTGCAGATCCCGGGTCTTGCTTTTACCAACCTGAGCCTCATCCATCACTAGAAACATAACAAATCTTTCTTATACAACTTTGTATCAGACCAGGCACCGACAAGCAGAGAATCCCAGTCTGCAGACATTGTTGGAATGTATGATGACTAACCCTGAATTTCTGGTCACCGTCTACAGCGCATTCAGAGTAAGAACATTCTCCACCCCCAGATGTAGCGGTGGCTGCAGAGGGCACAGTATGGCGTCAATGATATGCTACACCTGACAAATAAAGCTGTAATAGCAATTTTCAGAAATTAATTGGAAAAAAGTCCATACCCAGGTTAATGTAGAGAGCCAATTTTCCTTTCTGTAGCTCCAGAGTAATATAATCCCCACGCTGTCCTTCTCCGTGAAATAATACGCCTTCGCTCTGCATGCTCTTGAACTTCAGGGAAATGACATCTTTAAATGTGGTCATCAGTTTCTGATTGAACCTGTACAGGAGGGAGCTTCTGCCATCAAAGTCGGCCACATCAGATTCTAGATATGAACAAACAAAGAGGCAATTGACAAGCGGTCGTGTAAGCGCACAAGCAAGGTCAATGATAATGCCGCCTGCTATTGACATGAACATGAGCGGACGCATTATTGGCAAATATTGGGCAGCCATTGTCTCCTCACTGAACTCCGTCCCCTGACAATTCCTTTAAGGATTCCGTCTTTTCTACTGGAAATATTTGCCCTTGTTGTTAATGTTGGACGGACACAATGATTGCAAAAAAAAGGAAAAAAAAAACATGTCTCCAGTGTGTTCACATTGTTTGTGCATAGACAAAAGACTTAGGTTTCAGGTTTATGTGGGACATTGGGCCATTTTATCCATCAGATGACCATGATCTAGTGGGACAGTCCAGGATATCAGGTGCTGTCCCACTGCTCGGACTGGCAGGTCCCAATGTCCACTCTATCTCCATCCTTAGGATGCAAATAAAGGTGAATGCAATGATGGGGCTCGGGTCTATCTGCTATCATTATGTTATACAGGATCAACGTGAGGAGACCCTAAATTATGTGAGGGGTCGCTTAGGAAATTGGCCCCCCACTTTTTTATACGGCCCTGGTAGGACGTAATTAGAGACTCAACCTTTGTAAAATTTATTGAAATTTTTTTTAAAAACTAAATCTTAGCAAGAATAATAATAATAATAATAATAATAATAATAATAAATAATAATAATAATAATATTATAATATAATAATAATAATAATAATTAATAATAATAATAATAATAATAATAATAATAATAATAATAATAATATAATATAATAATAATAACAACAACAACAACAACAACAACAACAACAATAATAATAATAATAATAATAATAATAATAATAATAATAATAATAATAATAATAATCTGTTTTCTGTGAAATATTAGTAAATAATTTATTATCTTAATCTAACAATGACACCAATCACAAGACAAGGTGCAGCCGAACATGAAAGTGAAAGAAATAAGCAGAAGCGAGCGGAGACCGTTATTGTGCGGGCTGAGCGCGGCGTCTGCGTCAGTCTTTGAAGCTGTAAGTGCTCAGAAAACAAACAGGCGCAGACATAAAAGAGAAGGATCGGCGCCGTCATTTGCATGCTGTGAATCCGTTTTAATTGAACAATATGCCGAGGCTTCTAAGGAAAAACAAATATATAGATATAGAACATTCCCCAATCGGAGGCGATGACAAGACGCCGCTCTCTGGAGGGTCCACCTTATAAATGATGAAGCAAAGGAAACAAACAAACACTTAACCACCTGCCTTTATATCCCGAACAAGAGAAGCCACATTTCATTAACGCAACAACGATTCACAGGTACGGCAAGATGGGAAGATGGGAATACCCAGGGGCGCCCAGTCTAGGATGTCATATGTCCCTATCTCAGCTGTACTGATATATATACGTGTGTGTATATGTATGTATCTGCAAGTATATATGTGTGCGTGTGAGTATATGTACAGTCCTATGAAAAAGTTTGGGCACCCCTATTAATCTTAATCATTTTTAGTTCTAAATATTTTGGTATTTGCAGCAGCCATTTCAGTTTGATATATCTAATAACTGATGGACACAGTAATATTTCAGGATTGAAATGAGGTTTATTGTACTAACAGAAAATGTGCAATATGCATTAAACCAAAATTTGACCGGTGCAAAAGTATGGGCACCTCAACAGAAAAGTGACATTAATATTTAGTAGATCCTCCTTTTGCAAAGATAACAGCCTCTAGTCGCTTCCTGTAGCTTTTAATCAGTTCCTGGATCCTGGATAAAGGTATTTTGGACAAACAATTCAAGTTCAGTTAAGTTAGATGGTCGCCGAGCATGGACAGCCCGCTTCAAATCATCCCACAGATGTTCAATGATATTCAGGTCTGGGGACTGGGATGGCCATTCCAGAACATTGTAATTGTTCCTCTGCATGAATGCCTGAGTCGATTTGGAACGGTGTTTTGGATCATTGTCTTGCTGAAATATCCATCCCCGGCGTAACTTCAACTTCGTCACTGATTCTTGAACATTATTCTCAAGAATCTGCTGATACTGAGTGGAATCCATGCGACCCTCAACTTTACCAAGATTCCCGATGCCGACATTGGCCACACAGCCCCAAAGCATGATGGAACCTCCACCAAATTTTACAGTGGGTAGCATGTGTTTTTCTTGGAATGCTGTTTCTTTTTGGACGCCATGCATAACGCCTTTTTTTTATAACCAAACAACTCAATTTTTGTTTCCAAAATGAAGCTGCCTTGTCCAAATGTGCTTTTTCATACCTCAGGCAACTCTATTTGTGGCGTACGTGCAGAAACGGCTTCTTTCTCATCACTCTCCCATACAGCTTCTATTTGTGCAAAGTGCGCTGTATAGTTGACCAATGCACAGTGACACCATCTGCAGCAAGATGATGCTGCAGCTCTTTGGAGGTGTCTGTGGATTGTCCTTGACTCTTCTCACCATTCTTCTTCTCTGCCTTTCTGATATTTTTCTTGGCCTGCCACTTCTGGGCTTAACAAGAACTGTCCCTGTGCTCTTCCATTTCCTTACTATGTTCCTCACAGTGGAAACTGACAGGTTAAATCTCTGAGACAACGTTTTGTATCCTTCCCCTGAACAACTATGTTGAACAATCTTTGTTTTCAGATCATTTGAGAGCGGGCTGTCCATGCTCGGCGACCATCAAACTTAACTGAACTTGAATTGTTTTGTAGAAAGAAATGGTCCAAAATCCCTTCATCCAGGATCCAGGAACTGATTAAAAGCTACAGGAAGTGACTAGAGGCAAAAGGAGGATCTACTAAATATTAATGTCACTTTTCTGTTGAGGTGCCCATACTTTTGCACCGGTCAAATTTTGGTTTAATGCATATTGCGCATTTTCTGTTAGTACAATAAACCTCATTTCAATCCTGAAATATTACTGTGTCCATCAGTTATTAGATATATCAAACTGAAATGGCTGCTGCAAACACCAAAATATTTAGAACTAAAAATGATTAAGATTAATAGGGGTGCCCAAACTTTTTCATAGGACTGTATCTATCTATCTATCTATCTATCTATCTATCTATCTATCTATCTATCTATCTATCATCTATCTATTTATCTATCTATCTCCTATCTATCATCTATCTATCTATCTCCTATCTATCTATCTATCTATCTATCTATCTATCTATCTATCTATCTATCATCTATCTATCTATCTATCTCCTATCTATCATCTATCTATCTATCTATCTATCTATCTATCTCCTATCTATCTATCTATCTATCTATCTATCTATCTATCTTCTATCTATCTATCTATCTATCTATCTCCTATCTATCTATCTATCTATCTATCTATCTCCTATCTATCTATCTCCTATCTATCTATCTATCTATCTATCTATCTATCTATCTATCTATCTATCATCTCCTATCTATCTATCTATCTATCTATCTATCTATCTATCTATCATCTATCTATCTATCTATCTATCTATCTCCTATCTATCTATCTATCTATCTATCATCTATCTATCTCCTATCTATCTATCTATCTATCTATCTATCTATCTATCTATCTATCTATTTCGTATCTATCTATCTATCTATTTCCTATCTATCTATCTATCTATCTATCTATCTATCTATCTATCTATCATCTCCTATCTATCTATCTATCTATCTATCTATCTATCTATCTATCATCTCCTATCTATCTATCTATTTATCTATCTATCTATCTATCTATCTATCTATCTATCTATCTCCTATCTATCTATCTATCTATCTATCTATCTATCTATCTATCTCCTATCTATCTATCTATCTATCTATCTATCTATCTATCTATCTATCTCCTATCTATCTATCTATCTATCTATCTATCTATCTATCTATCTATCTATCTTTTATCTCCTCTCTATCTTGGTAAAGTTCCCCGACTCCTCTGATTATTTCTATGGAATATTCCGTGACATAAGACAGATAAGAGAATATATAGAGAATCTTATTCTCCGCACTGAAAGCTTTGTTAATCTTTTAAGAAACACTTTCATAAGTCATTTAGACTTCAGACGTGGCGTTGGCGCTCTGGAGATGGAATGATAACGGCGCGGCGGATATTAAAAGCCCCGAGTGCGGCCGTGAATGAAATATCAGTAAAAGTTAATATGTTAAAACAAATGGAGCCATTTTTGATTATAGGTAAAGCGGCTGCTACAATTTAATGTAAACTCCAAATATAAAATCTGTCATTTAGTAGAAGGTCACGGTGATTGAAAAAGAGATTTCAGCATAAATTTCAAGTAGCGAGTTCACTTAAGTTCAAGCAATTGAATGTTCCGGTGAAATAGGAGTCGGCTTATCGCCGCATCTACAGATCGTGGAGATAGGGACTGAAATGACTCATAATCTCCGCGCTGCCATTTTCTATTTGTGCAATAATATGCAATGGATACTCGCCGCCACATTTCGCTTTCGGTCTCTCTTTTCCTTCTTCTTACAGACATTTGTTCTTTTACATTGAAGGAATCGCTGATAATCTCAACCTGCAACCAAGATTGATTTCATCATCAAGAAAAGGCTGAAACACTTCTGGCGGCTCTTCATGTTTCTCTATGGAAACTGTGGACAGTGATGGGCGACGTCCACTGCAAATACAGTACAATGGTGGAGCCTGGAGGGGTGCGGATACAAGGGGGGGGATATTAACCCCTCCTTGCCTATTCTCTGCTGGAGATGGGTGATATTGGGGCGCACATATGGTACATGGCTCCTTATGTGTGTAACATTCCCTATTCTCTGCCAATGTGAGCAGAGCGAGGTGAGGAGCAGAAAGCCCCGACATATTTATTACAACTTACACCAGTTTTCTGAGCTATCGACATACAGTATATACAGCCCTGAGCAGTGCGGATATACATTGTAGTGCAGGCGCCTGAGCTATGAAGAGGGACAGACCAGACACACCTGTAGGGGGCACAAAAACTCAGTCTGAATAAATCTGCCCAATCTTTCTCAGTAATAATGCATCCCATTAAAAGTGTCCAGGAAAACACTGTATATAGAGATGTGAATACATGACATCACTATTACTGGCCTATACTGGACTCCAGAGCTGCATTCCTAATTCTGCAGAGTCAGAGATAACATTTCCCTGCACTCTAGGCTTCTCCAGTGTCTTCAATACCAATCTCAGAGGTGTCATTGGCCATGTCAAGAGGCTGGAGTTCTGCCTATAAGCGTATCTAACTCATCCCTAAGCATCATGTATAGAAGCAAGCCTCTTACCATGTCTAAGATAACACATAGGAAGATACAGATGTGTCTTCTCTAACCTCTTCACTTGACTGGACAAGATGTGTCAAAGATGATCAGCTTTTCAAGTGAGTATGATTTAGTAATATTGTATCACAAAGTCATATCCTGTATGTGTCTATGTGCATTGTCCCAGTGGTTGTGAATTGTAACATGTTGATAAATTGTATTATATATTGGTTATTGAGTGATTTAAGTCCTGAGGTTTACTAAGAATTGGTGCAGCCCATAGGACAGCCAGAGGAGGTGTAACGTTATAATAAAGCCGGGGTCCATTCAGTCTTATGATTGGTGCATCAATGCCAGAAGTCCACATTCTCACATGACTCATTGGTTTCAGTGATCACTAGCCAGGAACAGGTTGTGCTTTTAGCAGTTACGTCAGGCTCTGGACTCCCAGCATTGTGGAATTGGAATGAGACTGAATGGACACCGATGGTGGACAATGAAGCACCAGGGACGGGTGAATAGGCTTTTCTTATTTTATACCTTCCCGGGTCACCCCACAGGTTGCTCCAAAGCAAAACACATCTGTACAGGCTAAAAGCTGACGCTCTTCTTGTATAAAGAACCAACATGATCTGTCAGTGACCGGCTCCTTGTAGTTATGGATCTGTCAGTGACCGGCTCCTTGTAGTTATGGATCTATGGAGCTGTTATTGGCTGGATTAGCACACACGGTCATTAGTTGGTTAATCCCATGTAATCTGGGCCACTGTACGTTCCAATCATGTGTTCTGGGTTATTTGCAGTCATTGACCTAATTTTCAAAGTAGATGAATGACCTCAAGAACCCAACCCAGACTACTTACTGGCATATGGAAAACACAAGAAGATCTTAATATTTGAGCCGCATTTCGGGGTAGGGTTTTCCAGGTAGCATTTTTCTGAGGTCACTGACCTACTTTTGTTATTAGGTCAATGACTTCAGATACTCTGACCATTCATGAGCTAAACCGACCATTGAAGGCTTGCAGAATATAATGCAAAAATATTGAGCAACTTCAAGTCACAGCGGCAGTAACCTCAGGGTGTGATGACAGTCACTTACAGTAGCGAAGGATTAGCAGGGTGACACGTCGGTCTTGGGTTGCGGCCAAAATCACCGCGCAGCCCAAGCCTTGAATAGCAGGCCACCGCTTTCAAAAATTCTTCAGAAATTAATCCCAAAAATTTCAGAATACGGAAAGGCTTATAAGAGAAGAAACCCCATGAAATAAATAGTTACAATGTAACAAATGCAGCAAAATTCCTACAGTCAGTTCCAGAATACAAGAAAAGATTTTGTTGCCTGTTGTTGCCCCTTCCACCTCCCCTGGATTATTCCACGCTGATTCCATTACTAGAGCCACCATCATAAGTAAAGCTTTCTAGCTGATGAAGCCTGACGGCTCTATACGTTCTCTATAAGCCACGAGACAATGAGGCCGAGCCGAAATCCTCCGTACAGATGGTAATATTCCTACCTGCTTCACATCCCATTGATCTTATTATCAAGAATGACGCCGATGCATTAAGTAAAGGGAAAAGCTTTTAATTTACATATCATTATCTGCCAGCAAGACAAACATCAGCGCGGCCGCTTCTTGTGAATCTGCTTGTTGTATCGAGACTAGAAAATATCTACATAATGAACACAAGTCAGCCTGAAAGATCGGTATAAATATTTATGCCTGAATAAGCGCTGATTATACGTCTGACGCCACGTACACAAGACAAAACACGCGCCAATTAATTCTCATCACATGTGATCAATGTCACTTACAATGCCGGCAGGTTCGCCATTAATACGTCTTACAGATACAGAGGAGAAACACATTTACATGGAGAGTCCTGACCGAAGGATGTAAGAGCACACCTGGGATCTAATCTGGTTGTGGAGATGTAACCGGTTCGTTATTAGAAGGGGAATCTACTGAAAAACAATGTAACGAGCGGGAAACAAATAGTGGTCACATACCGCGCTTATACTATATGACAGGGGGCAGTGGGTGGGAACGCCACCAGGTTTGTTTTCAATGGAGACATTGTTGTAATGCGATTCTATGGCTTTTGTTTTGCGTCAAGTTGCCAAACATTGCACAGAGTAAGTCGTACATAACAAAGTGCATTGGTTGTGATACAAAGTTTCTATTTGGCTCCAGCAGCAGAATAAACCTGTCTTTCTGCTCTGATCTTCGGCCATTCCTGATCCTTCTATCCCATTTCCAATAAGATAAAGCAATGTAATTTGAAGCTCCTCTCCACAACGCGCCTCTCACCTGTCTTATCATGGTATTATGTTACAGAGGCGAACCCCCCCATACCAGTGCTCAGGGGCAAATACTACCGTAGCCCCACCTATAGCTGCACCTCTCATCAGACAATTAAGGAGTATTCATGGATTTTTATATTGATAGCCTATCCTTAGGTGGGGGTCCGACATCTGCACCCCCACCAATTGGGTAATGAAACAGACCGTGACACCCAAACAAGCACTAGTATAATAAATCTTAAAGGGAATGTGTGAAAGCAAGGTTTTATGTTAAACATATTTATAAGGAGATATATATATATAAAAACAATCATCCAGCTGGTGAAATCTCTTTGATCAGCTGATAGGTGGGGGTGTAGGATATTACAACCCCCATCTGATATGGATACAGTGTTCTAAAGGGGTTGTCCTGGAATTGCAATCATGGTCCAGGAGGTTGGAGAAGCATTAAAAAAAAGATACTCACCTGTCCTCGGTGCTCTGGTGACCCCCACTACTGTCCGGTCCAGGGGGATGTTCTGGAGAAAGACCTAATGCATGTGACTGGAGAGGCCAATCAGTGGGGTCAGAAGTCACAGAAAAGGACCCAGGACATCATCAGTGATGTATCTAAGCCACTGGACCGGATTGCATTAGTGGACACCAGAACACCGGGGACATGTGAGTATGTATTTTTATTATGTTTACCCTTACCTGCCCTCCTGGCCCAGAACTGTAATTCCTGGACAGCCCCTTTAAGCATACAAGATCTTTACAAAAATCCAATACTAGCAGTAAAAATGGACAGTGTGTATTTTAAAGACCTTGATTTTCCGGCAGTGCATGGGTGCCGCCATTTTGGGGAGGACCTTCTCTATAACCGCCCACCTACAGATTAAATCCATTGCATTGCATTGATATCCATGAGGAGAGCACATCTCCACCTCCACCTCTCCCCCTCTATCTCTATCTATCTAAATATCTGAAGGAATCTTCGCATCTTCTACTGTTTGTACAATCCCTTAATCTACTGAGTCAGTCAGGAACCAGTTATTGGAGATTAAGCTGAATATTACCGACAATTGTCCAGAAATTCAAACACACCGGCAGCAAAAAGTGATTATCCGGATTATTACTGTACATCTTGTTATATTATCTCCGAGGTCGCCGACCTTTATTAGCTGAAGACTCTTCTTCCAATGCCCAATATGGTGATAAGACAACATGTGACGAGATATAACAGCACATAGGACTATACAGCGGCCATAAAGCATGAAGCCTCTCATACATACGAGGAATCCTTTACAGTCTTGGATTGACGGTTATTAAAATTGCAAAATAATTTTCCATCCTTCGTATACTTACTGTATGAGCAGCCGTATACCTCAATCCTCATTCCAATTCTCCCATTTGGATTCCATTCCAGAGGAACAAATCGAAGAAATCTGGCTTTAATAGAATGTTGGAATTTATGATTGACGATTCCATCAGCATTTGTGTTTCCTGGAAAAACCTATCGATACAAAGTAACGAGAAAAAAATAATTACAGGAGAATTTTACTATAAAGACATAAATCATTATCATTACACAATAGAAGAATAGAAGGAGAACAATCAGCCCTACAAGTCCTGGCTCTGATGAAGAGAAAAGACTGGAGAGTGATGGCCTGAAATAAAGAGAAATCCAAAGAATTTCCATCTCTACCAACCTTCAGTCTGTTAATTTAGAATGACCTTTACAAACTCCTTCCTGACGTTATCCCGACTCTATTCAGGCAAGAAAGTGTATTTACAGAGAAACTCCTGTCACACATGATAGTCATTCAGTAACATAATAAAAGATTCTGGGTTAAATGGTGAGGAGAGTGTACAAGACTGAATGCACAAAATACTGCTTCATTGTTCCAAATGTCCTTCCCATACTGCTATAGGATTGAACAAAGACTTTAGTACCAGACTGGCATGAGAATAACTACTACAATAATACTGCCCCATATACAAGAATAACTGCTATACTACTGTCCCCGATATACAAGAATAAAACTGCTATAATACTGCTCCTATGTACAAGAATATAACTACTATAATACTACCTCCTATGTACAAGAATATAACTACTATAATACTACTCCTATGTACAAGAATATAACTACTATAATACTACCTCCTATGTACAAGAATATAACTACTATAATACTACCTCCTATGTACAAGAATATAACTACTATAATACTACCTCCTATGTACAAGAATATAACTACTATAATACTACTCCTATGTACAAGAATATAACTACTATAATACTACTCCTATGTACAAGAATATAACTACTATAATACTACCTCCTATGTACAAGAATATAACTACTATAATACTACTCCTATGTACAAGAATATAACTACTATAATACTACCTCCTATGTACAAGAATATAACTACTATAATACTACTCCTATGTACAAGAATATAACTACTATAATACTGCTCCTATGTACAAGAATATAACTACTATAATACTACCTCCTATGTAGAAGAATATAACTACTATAATACTACTCCTATGTACAAGAATATAACTACTATAATACTGCTCCTATGTACAAGAATATAACTACTATAATACTACTCCTATGTACAAGAATATAACTACTATAATACTGCTCCTATGTACAAGAATATAACTACTATAATACTACCTCCTATGTACAAGAATATAACTACTATAATACTACTCCTATGTACAAGAATATAACTACTATAATACTACTCCTATGTACAAGAATATAACTACTATAATACTGCTCCTATGTACAAGAATATAACTACTATAATACTGTTCCTATGTACAAGAATATAACTACTATAATACTACCTCCTATGTACAAGAATATAACTACTATAATACTACTCCTATGTACAAGAATATAACTACTATAATACTACTCCTATGTACAAGAATATAACTACTATAATACTACTCCTATGTACAAGAATATAACTACTATAATACTGCTCCTATGTACAAGAATATAACTACTATAATACTACTCCTATGTACAAGAATATAACTACTACAATACTACTCCTATGTACAAGAATATAACTACTATAATACTGCTCCTATGTACAAGAATATAACTACTATAATACTGCTCCTATGTACAAGAATATAACTACTATAATACTGCTCCTATGTACAAGAATATAACTACTATAATACTACATACTATGTACAAGAATATAACTACTATAATACTGCTCCTATGTACAAGAATATAACTACTATAATACTACCTCCTATGTACAAGAATATAACTACTATAATACTGCTCCTATGTACAAGAATATAACTACTATAATACTACCTCCTATATACAAGAATATAACTACTATAATACTACTCCTATGTACAAGAATATAACTACTATAATACTACCTCCTATGTACAAGAATATAACTACTATAATACTACCTCCTATGTACAAGAATATAACTACTATAATACTACCTCCTATGTACAAGATCAATATGTCTTTGGAATATGGGAGATAACACGGGTAGTACACACAAACTCCTTGCAGATAATGTCCTTGGTTGGATTCACTCCCCGGACTCCGCTGTATGCCTGCAGTACTGACCACTGCACCTCCTATATGGCTATCATATTACCGTTCTCTTTTTTTCTCTTTCAGTTACTTTCACAGATTAATTTAATGTTAAAAAAAATGAGTTTAAAGTTTAATGTTTCAAAATGTAATTCTTGTAACTTTCTTTATAATTGAGCTTTCGGATTGAGTGTTATATATATATATATATACACGTGTAGTATTACAGATGATCTTCTATATATAGATTACGGTATTACAAAGTGTTCTCTTCTCCTTCCTATAATATAATTGTCTGATCTCTATTAATGAGGCCGGTCACATGTAACACCACTTGGCTCCAGCAGGCGGAGATTATGTATTTTTTTATGATATTTGTGATATTGAAGGATTTTTCTCGGTTTCTCGGGGTCCTGCTCTCCCCTCCCCCATCTTTCATCGCACTTCGCACATTTCTATGTTCGGTCGCTGGATTATGTTTTTCCCGGTTTTATTTCCTGGGGAGATGTTTTCGTCTTTGCCCTTGTTACCTGCTGCAGGTTGTGTTTCTGGGATCCGCAGGGTTAAGAAATGTTTGTGCGACACATTTGTTCCATTTGTGTTTTCTTCTGGACTTTGTAGATGAAATATGACATTTTAAATCCAATTTTAGTAAATCCTCTTATCCAGTAATTCCATGTTATGAAGCGCCAGCGGTTGATTTGGGATTTCTGAAGAAGCCAAATTGTTTCATTCCTCTGTATTCGGCTTCTGCAGAAACTTCCGCTCACAATTTTTATCCAGAAAACAAAAAATTAAATACATTTTCTTTTTAATCTTTTATCTTTTATTTATGTGGTGCCAACATGTTCTGTAGCGCTGTACTGAACCTTATTTATATCTATCAGATCCCTCCCCAGAGGAGCCGGTGGTGAAATACAGAGAGAAACGTCTATAATCCGAGAGATTTACCAGAATGTGCTAGAAACCGAGGATGGCAGAAACAACACAGGGGGAGAACTTACCGGCACTGAGTGTATACCGCATAGATACAGTACTATATATATACATATCTATATACATGGAGCAACATGGAGGTAACTCAGGAACAGTAAAGGGTAAGTAATGTAATGTATGTACACAGTGACTGCACCAGCAGAATAGTGAGCGCAGCTCTGGAGTATAATACAGGATAAGTAATGTAATGTATGTGCACAGTGACTGCACCAGCAGAATAGTGAGCGCAGCTCTGGAATATAATACAGGATAAGTAATGTAATGTATGTGCACAGTGACTGCACCAGCAGAATAGTGAGCGCAGCTCTGGAGTATAATACAGGATAAGTAATGTAATGTATGTACACAGTGACTGCACCAGCAGAATAGTGAGCGCAGCTCTGGAGTATAATACAGGATAAGTAATGTAATGTATGTGCACAGTGACTGCACCAGCAGAATAGTGAGCGCAGCTCTGGAGTATAATACAGGATAAGTAATGTAATGTATGTGCACAGTGACTGCACCAGCAGAATAGTGAGCGCAGCTCTGGAGTATAATACAGGATAAGTAATGTAATGTATGTGCACAGTGACTGCACCAGCAGAATAGTGAGCGCAGCTCTGGAGTATAATACAGGATAAGTAATGTAATGTATGTACACAGTGACTGCACCAGCAGAATAGTGAGCGCAGCTCTGGAGTATAATACAGGATAAGTAATGTAATGTATGTACACAGTGACTGCACCAGCAGAATAGTGAGCGCAGCTCTGGAGTATAATACAGGATAAGTAATGTAATGTATGTACACAGTGACTGCACCAGCAGAATAGTGAGCGCAGCTCTGGAGTATAATACAGGATAAGTAATGTAATGTATGTGCACAGTGACTGCACCAGCAGAATAGTGAGCGCAGCTCTGGAGTATAATACAGGATAAGTAATGTAATGTATGTGCACAGTGACTGTACCAGCAGAATAGTGAGCGCAGCTCTGGAGTATAACACAGGATAAGTAATGTAATGTATGTACACAGTGACTGCACCAGCAGAATAGTGAGCGCAGCTCTGGAGTATAATACAGGATAAGTAATGTAATGTATATACACAGTGACTGCACCAGCAGAATAGTGAGCGCAGTTCTGGAGTATAATACAGGATAAGTAATGTAATGTATGTACACAGTGACTGCACCAGCAGAATAGTGAGCGCAGCTCTGGGGTATAATACAGGATAAGTAATGTAATGTATGTACACAGTGACTGTACCAGCAGAATAGTGAGCGCAGCTCTGGAGTATAATACAGGATAAGTAATGTAATGTATGTACACAGTGACTGCACCAGCAGAATAGTGAGCGCAGCTCTGGAGTATAATACAGGATAAGTAATGTAATGTATGTACACAGTGACTGCACCAGCAGAATAGTGAGCGCAGCTCTGGAGTATAATACAGGATAAGTAATGTAATGTATGTACACAGTGACTGTACCAGCAGAATAGTGAGCGCAGCTCTGTAGTATAATACAGGATAAGTAATGTAATGTATGTACACAGTGACAGCACCAGCAGAATAGTGAGCGCAGCTCTGGAGTATAATACAGGATAAGTAATGTAATGTATGTACACAGTGACAGCACCAGCAGAATAGTGAGCGGAGCTCTGGAGTATAATATAGGACTACACGCTTCTTATAGCTGCCATATGGCTGTATCATTTCACCTGTTCCTTGCGTCTCACATCTAAGGAGTCCATGAGGCGGAGTTTGCAGACTTATCCAAGGGCTTTATCTATTCATGTCCATGCCGGTGACATAGACAATATATAGGTTACAGCCTGGGGGGTCCCAGAGGTCACTCAGACATAAGGAGCCCAGTCCTTGCGAGATCCTTGGGGGTCTGTAACAGCTACAGCATTAGGACCCCGTTCCCTCATCCCATCGTGCAGGAGGCCGGGGAGACAAATAATCTGATTTCTTGGACTTTCCTTTAGTTAATGTGTTATATATTTATTTCTCATCGTTTTTGCCACATTAATCTAAATCTCTTGCTGCGATTAGATGTCATCAGGCAATAAAAACCTTCAATTTAACGTTCCAGAAGCCACAACTACAAAATTTTCCATTTGTTCCTTTGGTTGTAAAACCATGGAACGTCTCACGTAACAGATTAGACCCGTCTAGACGTCTTTATTTGTTTATCTATCGCTCGACGTCTCATTGACTTCAGAATGGTAATGATAAGACGGAGAAATAATTCATGAAATGTCTAATTAGTTTCTAAAGTAGGAAATAAAATGGAAGGACCGAAGGAAGATGGTTCTATATTCTACTAGCCTCTGCCTGCGACTTCATCTGCGTTTTGCGGGCGTCGATGATCCGCCTATATTCAGCAAATTACTGCCGTAGATGGTTTGCTGCTATGGTGTTTGGTAGCTCTCAAGCTGTCCTGCTGCTGAACTCGTTCCTCACACCGTGCCTGTGATTGTTCCAGCATCTCAGCAGTTCGCTGGGATGCCATATAATGAGCGTGTGTTGTTGGCATCGATGATCCGCATGCTCCGTTGTTTCAGCAGCTCTCAAGCTGGCCTGCTGCTGAACTCGTTCTTTGCACTGTGCCTGTGATTGTTCCGGCATCTCAGAAACTCGCTGGGACGCCATATATTGTAATGAGTGTGTTGGTGTTGATAATCTACTGGCTCCGGCGTTTCGGCAGCTGTTAAGCTGGCCTACCGCTGAAGTCGTTCCTCACGCTGTGCCTGTGATTGTTGATATCGATGATCCCCTGACCTCTGCTTGAGGAGAGCTCTGTTGACTTCTTTTTACATTCATAGCTCTCGTTGTTTTAGAATTTTGCAACAAATTATTTTCTTTTTCATGTTTAAAAGTAGCAAACTGCCAATTTGGATTAAAGGTGTTTTCCCCTCCAATGTGTCAGCACTGCCTGGAGCAGATCAGATAATATGCAGATGCTTGTACACAATGGACTGAGGGTTAGCTGAGTGTTACATAGAGAGATAACAGACCTGGGACCTGAGATAAGCGGCTGCAGGAGCAGTGTAATATAGTATGTGACCATAAATCCAGAACAGTAGTGAAGCCATGTCATTTACCTGGATACAAAGTAGCCAATGTGTTACTCCAGGTTACAGAGTATCTATGGGGCAAATTTCATCCAAATCTGTTCATCCGTTTTTGTGTGATTGAGGAACAAACATCCACACAAACTATCACATAATATCAGTAGGATAGGATTATATATCCACTGAAGAATTAAAAAAGTGAAAATCTGCTTCAAATCCTTCCTTAATTTTCACTGTGTGAACATACCCCTAAGCTCCATGCAAACTGAAGAATGCGGAACGTAAAATCTGATGCGCATATTTCAGACCAGAGACCCTGAGTCTCTGCATCTTAGTAATCTATGATTCTTATAACTACTACATCACCATGTGTCCACAGACCTATAGTATATACTATATACTGTACAGAACATAATACACAACAGGGGAAGGGCAGGAAGTCGGGGTCACTAGGCCGGGAAATCTGGATGAGATGGGACTGGATTTTGTAGTATTTTGTATTCCCCTATGTGCAGCGGACGTTCCATTCCTCGTGTATCTTTTCTTACTTCTGTCATATTTTATTTAAGGTGATGTATAAGACCTGCTCTAGATATCACTATACAGATGCGTCACCGTCACCTTTCTTACAATTTGTCTCTAATTTCTCTTGAAACCAAAACAATTCAATTTAAGAAAATCCTTTACAGGCTGCAGCTCACAACACTACCACTGGGTGGCCACATACAGAGAAGTATAGGAAAGAAGCGCTGGAATATCAGAGAATCATGTTGTCTTTAAAAGCTGGTCATCTTGTAACACACATATCTGAGGCAGGTGTCTGGATATACTCGTACAAGAAGAAAGCTAAGGAAGCACTGGAAGAATGTCACTGTGTGTCATTGTGTGTAATAGAACCTGTTGCTGTTAGTAATGTCGTGTTGTTGTGTGTAATACTATATCCCTCGCCCTGTGCCATTGTCTTCCACTTTATTATGACATCCTCCTCTTTCCTACTGCAATCCTTCCACATGTGCTGCAGCAACGCCGTCACTGTCACTATTACATGTCAGTGCATGGAGCATTGGGAAAGTGAGAAACATGAGTGCAATGTACCGCCGGCCCGTAGGATGCAGATATAGCCCAGTGCATGGTCCCCATATACAGACTAGAAAGACAAAAGTAACATTATTAGCAATGCAACTATTATCATGATTATTAGTCATGCTAATCTTTATAATAAATAGGATGATAATAATAATAATAATAATAATAATGATAATAATAATAATAATAATAATAATAATAATTTATTATTATTATTATTATTATTATTATTATTATTATTATTATTATTATTATTATTATTATTATTATTACAAGCCCCTGGTCCCAGTGATTTCGCATTATAAATAACTTTGGAGTAACAAAGGTGCATTTGGAGAAGTTAAACCCTTCCTAGTGTGCATGGATTCTGGGATGTATATAATAGAAAGTGGAAGGAAATGTCGGCATCACTCCGAGGACATAGGTAAAAAATAAGTCCTTTAATCCATATTAATGATAATACAAGAAATTACAAAAAAATAAACAGAAAAAACATTAAAAAATGCAGTTTTTTAATGTTTTTTCTGTTTATTTTTTTTTGTAATTGCTTGTATTATCATTGATATGGATTAAAGGACTTATTTTTTACCTATGTCCTCGGAGTGATGCCGACATTTCCTTCCACTTTCTACATATTCGTGTTTGTTGGTCTACAAACCTGTCGTGCACCCCGTATAAGGACTTGAGATCATTCACGGTGAGCTCCAAAACCTTTTTTCTTTTGCTACTACGATGTATATAATAATGCATATTGTCCCCCTTTGTTCTCCGGTCTTTGGATTAGTCAATAGAAGGATTGATGAAATTCATTATGTTCTAAATAAATGAGTCACAAAGTTAACATTTAAGTCACAAACATGTTTTTTTGGGGGCAGGTAAGAGTAGAGCAGGTCTCATTTCCCGAGCGGTGACGGCTCCTGCTGCTAAATGGATATTAATGGAATTTACTGTGATTGCAGTTTAGTCTATAATAGAATCCGAAGTCTCAACACGAGATTAGTAATCTGACGGTCTCCTCCAAGGTGCGAGCGGCGTGATTAGAGGTTGACTTAATGTTCCATTTTTCCCATTTTTGCTTAAAGCGAACCCATCACTTTGACAGATCAATATATTGTAATATCAGTGCCATCCCTAATAGACTTTTACTAGTGGCATCTACTACATAGCTCCAAAGTGACAAACCAGGGGTGGAAAGAAACAAACAAGCTCCTTAGAATGTATCACATGATGAGCAGATCAGCAGTAATGGAGCTCCACATCTCCCTGCACAGGAAAATGATAAAGATGATCAAATTCTTGCTGCCTGCAGCTGCCACTAGAGGGAGCCAAGAAACGTAGTGTATACATTATTGGGAGCCCAATGCATTTGGGTGCAGTTAAAAACAACAAAAATAAAGTGCATGCAGTTAGGACTCATTTTTTGATAATCTTAGAGGTGAAGTTTGAAATTCAAGTGATGAACCTGGAAAATTAAGAAACTGCATCCAAAAACTGAATCAAAGATGCATTTTTTTCTATTGCAGTTTTGCTGCTTTTGTAACTGCACCATGTGCACGCACCCTTGTAAGCAGAAAGCTCATGAGCTCCCTCTAGTGGTGGCTGCAGATAGAAGGATTGCTATTGTGTTCTTTTAAGTCTATGCAGGGGATTTGGAGCTTTGTATCATCTATAACTAACTAAATAATAAGATGTACCCAGCAAATAAAGCAAACAAACTAATGTTGTAAGAATCTGGAGATTCCCTTGACTATGAGAGGTTGTAGCGTGAACATGATAAGGAGCAGCAGGGTTACTGGGACCATTACAGGAAATCTTCTCACATTGGTTATGTAACATCGATTGTGGTTTGAGCTTTATCTAATATCCAGGTAGACGACTGCACCGAGCTCTGCTCTCACACCCTGTCGGGCTGCAGACTCTCTCACTGTCCTCATTTGCCCCGTCGGTAAGTTGGGTTCACATATTTTAGCATCTCATGGCTTGTGAACTGAAGGAACTAAACAGAATGTTCGGTAGGAGATTTACGGCTGTGCAAGCACAAAATTTGCTTTGTCTTCACAATCATTTCCGCACAAAAGCTTCTTTACAAATGAGATCCAGAAAGAAGAAGGTTCTTATGTCGCACAAAGCAAGAAGCGCAGCAGAGGCGCGATCTGGAGTGTAACATGGCAGGGGCCCAATACACGGCATTACATGTACAGATGGGCTCATCCGAGATACAAATGCAAGAAAACTGTTCATTTATGGCTCCAGTTATAAGTGCTAAAGAAAGATCTGCTTTTTGCTTCCAGATATTGTGTCACTCGTGTCCTGCGCCTTGTTGCCATTGAAGTAGCTGAGCAGCAATACCGACGAATCCTGTAGAATCTGTGCTCAGATGTAGAGATGTGACCACATGATCTACAGAGTTTGGGGCCACATTGTAGTTGGTATTTTTCTAAAGGGTCAATAACTTTAATGTAATAAGCAAATATAAGAAACATTGTAATAAATCTTATCAGAGTAAAATGCTTCCTTCTCCATGTATAATGCTCTTTTCCTCCTCCATCCATTATCCTAAACTGAATTTCAATATGAAATCTCTGCTGTATCCATTTTGATCTAGCAAGATAGGACTCCAACTCACAGATTACATAGAAGTCTATGGAGGAGGGGGGAGAATGAGCAGAAGCTACGAGAGAGCAGAACAGTACAAACTGAAGATCCTCGAGTTACATTTCTATCGCACGCTCAGGGCTTCTGCTTCTCAGTAAGACGGCGTTAGGAAGCAGAATCTCCTCTGCTTTCTATGTGAAAAGGAGCTCAAGTTCTCACGATACAATGCGAGCAAAATCCTGAACGGGCTGCAATTCCCAAAATAACCACCGGGTGACCACACATAGACTAATATGGCAAAAACAACTCGTGACAGAATATTGGCAAATTATGTGACCTTTGCCCTTTGCCTTCTTCTCGGTCCTTGCAGACAGTATTTGGCAGGGCTGGCAGGGAGGTTGGATAACTAAGCCCAGATCTTCTGTGGACGTTGCTTGCGCCAATCCATCTGTCTCTTCATGTCCTCCCAGACAGACTGGAGGATGATGAGATCAGGGCTATATCTATGGGGGCCGGATCATTATTTCCAGGCACAAGTCACACCAAATATTTGCATTTCTCTTTTCTTCATTCACTTCACTTAATAAACTATTAACCCTTCTATTTCTGAAACCTTTCTTACTTGACAGTATCTTCCACCCCTGCCTAAAACCTTTGCACAGTATTGTATAATGTATTTGCTTAGGAGACCTTCATCTCCTGCAACCCTAACTGTACTAAAATCATATAAACTGCTCGTTCTAGAAGAAATGCAAGTTCAGGATAAGACACTAAGGAAAGGGCAACAAAATATCCAAAGAAACCCGACTTGTCCCAGCGGTCAGTGATGTTTGTTTATGGATAAAAGGATAACAAATTATTCCAAAAAACATCCCAAAGCCTCCTGCCTGCGTCTCCTCCTCCGGTGAAGTCATTACTGACCTATTTGTTTTTGCCGTTCCCCGGCTTTTTGGCTGGTCCCCATGTTTATTACAATGTCTTTGAAGACTCGCGTCGACATTACCATACATAATCCGCATTCCGGTTTAATAGTTAATTTGCCATCAAACGGCGCTTTGAAGACAGATGGGAGCATCGGTGAATATTCGGAATTCTCCGCAGCAGCTAGGTACACAGCCCCGGAATCATGTAGAAAGGCCATTTTGATTGAAAGTCTGGATGATGTGTCTGGATACTGTAGCACTGCATCTGTCACATAAATTATCACAAGAGATTGCATAGAGAGAGCATAAACAGCTCTTGAGGTGTTTTTGATGAAGCTGTGTACAAGGTGCTTCCAGCTCGTCCTCAATGCAGCAGGTTATAAATATTCACAAAACGCTCTAATCCCTCTAATTCAATGCAAGGCATGCTGGCCCCAAAATATTTATGCACAAAAGCAGCTGGGAGTGCGGATAATGTCAGGGACGGAGACATTTGTTGCAATCTATTGATTGCGCTTAATCTTTCCAAGGTTCCGAGGACGTGGGATTTATCAAGAATCTCAATTAAGTGCTGGATGACGGGGACTTGTCTCTACAACGTTCATCTGTAACCTGGAGATGACAACTCGCTCTTATCGCCCAAAGAACGCCTCCTGGTTGTCAGCTGGGGGGCAGGGATTCTGCTTAGGGGTTGGGGAGACGACAGACAAGGTTTGGTGCAGAATCCTGAATGTTGTTTCTTATTGGGACGCAGGAATTTAACGCTGGTTTTGGGGGGCAAATTATGCCCTGACTTTGTAGAGATCAAAGCAGGACACTGAGAAAATAAGTGCCAAAAATACAGAGGTACCTGAGGGGAGTCTGCTGCAGTTCCTCTCCGTTTTCGGGCCCTTAATGTGGCTGGGAATGAATTGGAAGCTTAAGGTGATTTGTATCTCCGCTAAAAATGGTCTTTAACGGGATTTTATCGCTATTAAATATCATGTTTATCATAAAAATACTAAAAATGAAGAATATTCGCCATTTCCAGGCATCAAGTGAAGAGTTCAGATATTTACTTACATAATATGGCAACACTTAGTATTCAGAGTGTAAAGCAATGAGCGTGTCCATTACTGAGCGTGTCCATTACTGAGCGTGTCCATTACTGAGCGTGTCCATTACTGAGCATGTCTATTACTGAGCCGAGGGCTGGAGGACACGGACACCAATCCCAGACCGATCCATCTAATGGGAAGTGAACGTTCAAGGAATGGCGCATGAATGGCTTGTTGTACTTCAACCAACTAACAGCCACCGTGAGGAGCATTGTTCTACCGCCACCATGAGGCCACCATCTACCACCATCAGGAGCATTGTCCTACATCTGCCGTAAGGGACATTGTTTTGTATACACTATAAGGAACCGCCATGAGGAGCATTGTTCTACATCTACTATGAGGAACATTGTTCTACATCTACTATGAGGAGCATTGTTCTACATCCACCATAAGGAGCATTGTTCTACATCCACCATGAGGAGGATTGTTCTACATCCACCATGAGGAGCATTGTTCTACATCTACCATGAGGAGCATTGTTCTACATCCTCTATGAGGAGCATTGTTCTACATCTACTCGAGGAGCATTGTTCTACATCCACCATGAGGAGCATTGTTCTACATCCTCTATGAGGAGCATTGTTCTACATCCACCATGAGGAGCATTGTTCTACATCTACTATGAGGAGCATTGTTCTACATCCACCATGAGGAGCATTTTTCTACATCCTCTATGAGGAGCATTGTTCTACATCCACCATGAGGAGCATTGTTCTATATCCAACATGAGGAGCATTGTTCTACATCTACCATGAGGAGCATTGTTCTACATCCACAATTAGGAGCATTGTTCTACATCTAAGATGAGGAGCATTGTTCTATATCCACCATGAGGAGCATTGTTCTACATCTACTCTGAGGAGCATTGTTCTACATCTACTCTGAGGAGCATTGTGTTCTAGACATTGCTTTTGCCACCATTTGAGTTGTGTCTACCATCACCGTAACCCAAATTCAGGTAGAACTTTGGTTCAGAACCCCAATATCTTATGAAACCAACTCAATACCATATAGTAACAAGCTATCTCTTGACATTCTGGAATTCACAACAAAATAATGGGGTGATCACATATAGACCCCTATAGGTTAGACTCCCTTTGGCAGATACATCTTCTTATTATCATATATGCAGATTATATTACAATGATGACTTCGGCATTCCTTGAGTGTTACCAGATATGAAGGGTCCTACAAGTAGTGAGGACAATATGGGGAGTATGGTTTTAAAAAACCCTCGAGTCTGCTGAGGACAGAGAAATCCCGACATTATTATTGGCCCGCAGCCATTGTAGGTTGTTAATGGACAAAAACTCCTGTACACATTAGACTCTTATCTCTCGTATCTCACGCACCGCTAAATGATTTATTGGATGCGTTCCCCCCCATTACAAGCTTTTACATTACACAGAGGAAATTAATTTTTGGCAATATAAACCACATTTTAATCTCACAGAATCCCTGTTGTGCTACCAATAAGTGAACGGATTCTGTGCCCAAAAATTATTATGCAATCTTAAACTTGTCTCTGGAGACAGAGAAATTGAAAATTCCTCCGAGAGACTTAAAATCTCTTCCAGCCCTAGGAAACCTTAAGAAACATCGAGCTGGGTGCGGATCACATCTCTGAGATATTTCACCTACAATCTTCTTAAATCTCACTTTGAAAAATCTTTCAGTATTAAACTGAGCAGATTGAAAGGCCAAAGCCCCGGAAACACCTGGAATAGGCAATCCATCAAATGTCAACGCGTGGTCCAAAAATGTGGTCCGTAAATGAGGTCCATAAACGTGGTCCATAAATGAGGTCCATAAACGTGGTCCATAAACGTGGTTTGGAAATTAGGTCCGTAAATGAGGTCCACTAGATCTAGATCCCTAGTTCCCCAATAGGAGCAGTTGCTCGGTCTCAGGAGGGGGTCAGACCCTCTTTGTAGCCTCTACATGTTTCCACACAGCTTTCCCTGCCGGTACAATGCACAGAGATGAGTCTGCAGCTTAAGGAAAGTCTATTTACATCTATCTATTCCTGACTAGCTGCTTGTCTTATTGCTCGGGAATTTTAGGCATGGATACCAAGTGTCTTCCTTAATCGGGATCAGGTCTCTCGTTTATTCTGTGTCTGGGATCTTTTTAGCTACATCACAACCTGGATGTGCAGTTCAATGTCCCTAGATCGTGTATGTTATGGCCATTTGGGCTCTTTCAGCTATATGTTTGCTATTGTACAATTACTCCTGGCAGAATGACATGTAAATAAACCAGTAGTAGAAATAATGGATGGAGAGGAGGTGCAGACTGCTTGCTCTTTAGTGTACATGCCCCCTGCCTGCTGCAGCCATAATGGGGACATTAGCAGTAGAAAAACTGATCGGACAGTATATATGAAGGCTATACGGTCATAGAACAGACGGCCAAGCGAGGTCCTGATTGATAAAAATTCTGGTGCCCTTTAATTCTAAAGGTGAAACGTGTAAGATTGATAGGCTGCCCCCAAACACAACAGGGTGAATGAACATAGGACAGTTAACACTGCAATGGAAAAAATTCCATGCAGTTTTGATGTGGCTATTGGTGAAGTTTCTTAAAGGGGTTGTCCTTGATCAGAAGGTAATTGATACTGATGACCTATCCACAGGACAGGTCATCAGCATCAGATTGGTTGGGGTCCAACACCCGAACCCCAAACTGATCAGCTGATGCAGCCACTGGAAGCTGTATACCAAGTATACAGCCCTGATCCTATTCAGGTGCATGGGAGCAGGGCTGCAGTTCCGGGCACCATCACAACAGTGTACAGGCCGGAAGCTGTATACAGTATACAGAGCTCCATACCCTGTAGCAGTGGTGCCTGGAACGGCAGACTCACTTCCATGTACTTGAACAGGAGCTGAGGCTTCTGGCTGTATACTCAGTATATAGCTTCCGGCAGCTGCATCAGTTGACCAGTATGGAGTTCGGGTGTCGGACCCTGACCTGTCTGATGCTGATGACCTATCCTGATCCTGGATATACCCTTTAATATTGCAGGTTTTTTCATTGCAGTTTTAACTATACCCAACTGTATTGTGCGCATGCGCCCTTATGTGCCAATTACTGATCTCAGTGCGGCGGTCCCATCCTGTATATACTGCTGAGTGACCCAGGTATACAGGCATGGCTGCAGCTCAGCAGATGAAGACCTGCCAGGGGGACGAGGACACAGCGCACATACTAAGATTACTTACAGCAATATCTCGCCCTGGCCACATCTTTTATTAACTTGGAAAATCCTTTAAGCTTTATTCAAATTAAAAAAAAATGGAAAGCCCTTAAAAATGTAGGGCGGGAGAATAAAAGGGAAAGCGCGCCCCCAGATAGAGAATACAGGTTCATGCAGAGCATGCCTTGCTATAAGTCACTGTTCACATCCTCAGTAGGGCAGGTTAACCCATTGTGGTCAGAATCAAAACCACGATGACCTTCCTTCTGAATGCACAGTAAACCTCTGTCTATGCGCCACCCCATAGCGTGGTGTGAATGGTACCCAGGTCACCTACAGAATGAATAGGAGATGTCCTTGAGATTACATTCAGCTCGGCGGAAATCAGGAGCGTAATAAAACGCTGCAATGCCCGAGGGACTATTTATACCTAGGTGGCATCCCGCCAGAGCTATATTTTACAAGCAAGTATCTCCAGATGTTTCTTTTATGAGAAATAGCTGCAGGACACTATCATTGAATATTCATCCTTATTCTCAAACCTTATCCTTCCTTCCACATTCTGATTTAAGCTCCGAGAACGGAAGGAATACACAATAATTCACACACACACACGCCGCGCACCCGCGCAGCCACAAAGATGGTAAAAATGTTAGAAATTTCCCCAGGACACTCCAATATTTCCTGCCGCTCACTCGGGAGCTGCCATTTTAGCAGAATGTAAGGGACGGCTTTGGTGTAGATAAGTCCGGATGTCGGCTCGGTCTCATCTGCACGTAAATAACATGTTGTGATCTCGTATAATTAATTGTGCGTCATCAGAGGATAAAGGCGCGGGCGAGGAGACAACGTATCCACATTCATGGAGAAAAGAGGATCTGCCAGGAACCCCAATACAGTAATGTGCGCCCTGATACCCAGAAAGTAGAGGTCACGTTATACTGTGCGAGTCACTTACTGGAGACCTGCAGAAACATCGGAGATCTGAGATACCGGCCTAACGGGGCCCATGTGGTTTATTGCTCGGTTTGCGCCCAAAACAAGTGGAGAGAAAAGTGAAGCTTGCAGGAAACCAAGCGTAAAGCACATGGACCACATTATAGTCTATGGAGTCCACAGGTTTACAAGGTAACCGCTTTTTAATGTATATGGGTTTCCATTCCCCAAGCAGACTCCCCGAATGGAAACCCAAACTCAGATGTGAATGGGGCCCTAGTTGTGACATGAACTCTCCACTTGCTACACTGTATCAGATTCCCATCCTCCACTATTGTTTTCTCCAGCGGATACCTGATACCCAGCGACAGAATTCAACAAGACCTGCCCCTGATATCCTCCTGCTCCGGGTCCTCCATTATATCCTCCTGCTGCATGTCCTCCATTATATCCTCCTGCTCCGGGTCCTCCATTATATCCTCCTGCTCCCTGTGTCCACCATATCATTACACTGCAGCCCCTGAAATCTGGGGGAATTGCATTGTCAGCAATTGCTTCACTTTTACACCTTACAGTCATTTCAGAGGCTTCTACCTATTACTGACTAGTCAGTGGGAGCCGGGCCTGCGGAGGTCCTCCAGATGTCCAGGTATATGACACAATGCCTCATGTTGGCCCCCTGACATTCTGCTTCTTCCCAATGGACCTGAATCTTTTCTATGGAAAGGAAAGGCCAGTGTCTTCCCAGGTAGAGAGATTCGGTCTGACAGTGTTGTCTCTGAACAGATGGATCCCAGAGGACACCTGAGCATGCCTTCATATAGAAATAGACTGACCTAAACAGAGGAGCTCGTCTTGTAGGAAACATTGCAGAAGTACGTGTGGGTGAGCCAAGTATTAGTGTGGGTACACAGAGTATGTGTGTGGGTGCAACAAGTATGTGTGTGGGTGCACCAAGTATGTGTGTGGGTGAACCAAGTATGTGTGTGGGTGCACCAAGTATTAGTGTGGGTGCACCAAGTATGTGTGTGGGTGCACCAAGTATGTGTATAGGTGCATCAAGCATGTGTGTGGGTGCATCAAGAATGTGTGTGGGTGCATCAAGTATGTGTGTGGGTGCACCAAGTATTAGTGTGGGTGCACCAAGTATGTGTGTGGGTGCACCAAGTATTAGTGTGGTGCACCAAGTATGTGTGTGGGTGCACCAAGTATGTGTGGGTGCACCAAGTATGTGTGTGGGTGCATCAAGCATGTGTGTGGGTGCATCAAGCATGTGTGTGGGTGCATCAAGCATGTGTGTGGGTGCATCAAGCATGTGTGTGGGTGCATCAAGAATGTGTGTGGGTGCATCAAGTATGTGTGTGGGTGCACCAAGTATTAGTGTGGGTGCACCAAGTATGTGTGTGGGTGCACCAAGTATTAGTGTGGGTGCACAAAGTATGTGTGTGGGTGCACCAAGTATGTGTATAGGTGCACCAAGTATGTGTGTGGGTGCACCAAGTATGTGTATAGGTGCACCAAGTATGTGTGTGGGTGCATCAAGCATGTGTGTGGGTGCATCAAGTATGTGTGTGGGTGCACCAAGTATTAGTGTGGGTGCACAAAGTATGTGTGTGGGTGCACCAAGCATGTGTGTGGGTGCATCAAGCATGTGTGTGGGTGCACAAAGTATGTGTGTGGGTGCACCAAGCATGTGTGTGGGTGCACCAAGTATTAGTGTGGGTGCACCAAGTATGTGTGTGGGTGCACCAAGTATGTGTGTGGGTGCACCAAGTATTAGTGTGGGTGCACCAAGTATGTGTGTGGGTGCACCAAGTATGTGTGTGGGTGCACCAAGTATTAGTGTGGGTGCACCAAGTATGTGTGTGGGTGCACCAAGTATGTGTGGTTTCACTAATTTACTCCATATTCATTATTAAAGGGTCTGTAAAATAAAAGGAAACTTGTAGAGCATGTAAATCCACAGAGCAACAGCAGCTGCATCGGGTCCACACACCATATAATGGACTAAGTCTTCACCTCCTACACTCTTCCTAAAAAACCCCCCAAAAAACCCATGTGTCTCCATAGTTACAGACTACAACTAAGCCCTATGTAGTCTAATCCCACGGTGGTAACTCTGCAGGACTACAAATATGGAGAAACTGAGGTCTGTGTCGGAGCCTTGTACAGAGAAATGTAAGGAGATGGTAATCCAGAATAGACAAATGTCTGATCGGTGGAGTCTGACCTCTGACCTCTGGGATTCACAATTATCAAGAGGAACCATAAATGTCCAGTGTCAGACTGGCCCAGCAAAGTCCCGGAGGATCCTGCAGTGGGCCGAGGCTCTGCACAATAATGGTCCTGCAGAGGGCCTCCATATGTGAAGGTACTATGGTCTATTTCCTAGGGGGGTTGGAAGGTGAACCCCTAGAATTATTTTATCTAGTGGGTTCAAAGGTCCATGTGATTGGAGTTGTGGTGTCCATGATCTGTCACGGTTCCATCTGTAAGACTGCTGGAAATTAGGGTTGAGCGATCGGGACTGGAAAAGATCGGATCCCGATCGGTGATCGAGCAAACTTCACGATCAGGATCGGCTGGAAAATGATCGAAAATCAGATTCTGAAATCTCAAGATCGGCTCAACCCTACTGGAGATCGCAATCCTGGAAATCCTACAGGAATGAATGGGACGGTGGCAGGGGCATAACTACCGTGGTAGCAGCAGTAGCAGCTGCCACAGGGCCCGGGCCATTAGGGGGCCCGGTGACAGCCGCTACCGCTGCGTTTTTTTTTTTTTTTTTAAAGTCCGTTACGGGCCCCATTCACTTGCCGATCCTGGCTGGGCCGGGATCGGCAAGTGACACTGCGGGGCCCACAGAGGCTATCATTATACTCGGGGGTCTTTGCAGACCCCCGAGTATAATGATCGGCGCACCGGGAGGGGTAAGGTAACATAAAAAACAGTGTTACTTACCTCTCCGCGATCCTGCCAGGCCTCCGTCATTCGTGTCTGACGTCTCTGACGTCACATGACCCAAGCCAGCTTCCCGGGTCATGTGACGTCTGACGTCATTAAAGCTGGACAAGAGCGGACAGGACAGCCGACAGGAACAGGTAAGCAACTGTCTCTGTTCTTTTAATGGTTTTAATCCCCCGGGTCTCCGATTATTATACTCTGGGGTCTTTTCAGACCCCAGAGTATAATAAATGTTTATAGGTGTCCACAGTGGGACATATGGGGACACTATGGGGGATAATACTGTGTGTGCAGGGGCACTATAGGGGTTAATACTGTGTGTACATTGGACACTATAGGGGTTAATAATACTGTGTGCATTGGACACTATAGGGGTTAATACTGTGTGTGCAGGGGACACTAGGGGTAAATACTGTGTGTGCAGGGGACACTATGGGGGATAATACTGTGTGTGCATTGGACACTATAGGGGTTAATACTGTGTGTGCAGGGGACACTATTGGGGATAATACTGTGTGTGCAGGGGACACTAGGGGTAAATACTGTGTGCAGGGGCCACTATGGGGGATAATACTGTGTGCATTGGACACTATAGGGGTTAATACTGTGTGTGCATTGGACACTATAGGGGTTAATACTGTGTGTGCAGGGGACACTATGGGGGATAATACTGTGTGTGCAGGGGCACTATAGGGGTTAATACTGTGTGTACATTGGACACTATAGGGGTTAATAATACTGTGTGCATTGGACACTATAGGGGTTAATACTGTGTGTGCAGGGGACACTATTGGGGATAATACTGTGTGTGCAGGGGACACTAGGGGTAAATACTGTGTGCAGGGGCCACTATGGGGGATAATACTGTGTGCATTGGACACTATAGGGGTTAATACTGTGTGTGCATTGGACACTATAGGGGTTAATACTGTGTGTGCAGGGGACACTATGGGGGATAATACTGTGTGTGCAGGGGCACTATAGGGGTAAATACTGTGTGTGCAGGGGACACTATGGGGGATAATACTGTGTGTGCATTGGACACTATAGGGGTTAATACTGTGTGTGCAGGGGACACTATTGGGGATAATACTGTGTGTGCAGGGGACACTAGGGGTAAATACTGTGTGCAGGGGCCACTATGGGGGATAATACTGTGTGCATTGGACACTATAGGGGTTAATACTGTGTGTGCATTGGACACTATAGGGGTTAATACTGTGTGTGCAGGGGACACTATGGGGGATAATACTGTGTGTGCAGGGGCACTATAGGGGTTAATACTGTGTGTACATTGGACACTATAGGGGTTAATAATACTGTGTGCATTGGACACTATAGGGGTTAATACTGTGTGTGCAGGGGACACTAGGGGTAAATACTGTGTGTGCAGGGGACACTATGGGGGATAATACTGTGTGTGCATTGGACACTATAGGGGTTAATACTGTGTGTGCAGGGGACACTATTGGGGATAATACTGTGTGTGCAGGGGACACTAGGGGTAAATACTGTGTGCAGGGGCCACTATGGGGGATAATACTGTGTGCATTGGACACTATAGGGGTTAATACTGTGTGTGCATTGGACACTATAGGGGTTAATACTGTGTGTGCAGGGGACACTATGGGGGATAATACTGTGTGTGCAGGGGCACTATAGGGGTTAATACTGTGTGTACATTGGACACTATAGGGGTTAATAATACTGTGTGCATTGGACACTATAGGGGTTAATACTGTGTGTGCAGGGGACACTAGGGGTAAATACTGTGTGTGCAGGGGACACTATGGGGGATAATACTGTGTGTGCATTGGACACTATAGGGGTTAATACTGTGTGTGCAGGGGACACTATTGGGGATAATACTGTGTGTGCAGGGGACACTAGGGGTAAATACTGTGTGCAGGGGCCACTATGGGGGATAATACTGTGTGCATTGGACACTATAGGGGTTAATACTGTGTGTGCAGGGGACACTATTGGGGATAATACTGTGTGCAGGGCTTACTAAGGGACATAATAGAGTGCGGAGGAGGGGGTCAGTCGAGGTCTTCGGCATCGGTTTGGGGAGGGGGGGCCCCATGTCAAAAGTTCGCCACGGGGCCCCGCCATTCCTAGTTACGCCACTGGACGGTGGCCAATAATGTGCACCAGGACTCCATGTAGGTGGGGCAATAGGGCATTACTCACCCCAATGCCCCTTGTAAATAATATATTATATATATAATACTTGCCGATCACTGGCGGTCACAGCAGTCGGACCCCCCAAACAGACACCTATTCCTCATCTAGAGGATAGAGATCAGGCATCTAGAGTGGAGAAAACCCCCTTTAACCCATTGGTAGCTGCGCAGTGTGAATACGCCTTGTGCTTATCCGTCACTTAGTAAATCTTTTGCTGTGTCTTTCCTGTAGAGAAATAATATCTGCAGACTGTATATCCTCCCCAGGAATCCCCGGAGCTGTCCTACTCCATTATCTCCTCGTAATTCAAGGTTTACTCCATCAAAGCAGATCCTGAGCGTTAAAACAAATGCAAAATACTGTTCACATGTCTATCTTCACTGGCTACATAATATCCCTGAAATTAGCATCGGATTATTAGGGTCTGGTCTAGCACATTACTCCAGATACCAGCGGGGAACTTCATGTCTCTATAATAACCTTCCCATCAGAACAGATCTTGTTAACTGGACCCTTTTGCACATTTATTAGTTCTGCCCCCTGCTGCTCGGACGCTGCCGCCGCACTCTGTTATTTGTCTCAGGCCATAAGCAGTTGTGTTGCATCAAACCCCACATTCTGCTTTGAAGCGAAGCTGTCAGCGGCCGTCCTGCTCTCTGCAATTCTGCTTCATTTAGGAACTTACACAGTGATTAGTGGCGCCATTTCCTGGGAGATTTCCTTCAGCGGCTTGTATTACTGCTAGGGCTGATTCGCATGAATATTAATGCGCATATGTACAGTATACAGCACGTATGTATACGCTGACTGATATCCCCCAGGGCTTCAAGCGTGGAATCCTCAGAAACAAACACCGCCTCTGATATTTGGATACATTTATTTATATGTTTTTGATATATTTTTGATACTTTTTTGCACTTTTTGATACATTTTTGTCAAGTACGTGTTTGCAGATCACATGTTTTGAGCTCTTTGATGCTATTTTGTTCTTGGTGAGTCTTGGGAGTTTCTTCTTGATCTTAAAGGGAGTTTAAAGGATGACAAAATTCACAACACAGTATAATACCCCCTTATTGTCCCCCATGCAGTATAATGCCCCCCCCCACAGTATAATGCCCTCTTATTGTTTCCCCACACACAGTATAATGCCCCCTAGTGTTCTACACACAGTATAATGCCCCCGTATTGTCCCCCACACAGTATAATGCCCCCTTATTGTCTCCCACACAGTATAATGCCCCCTTACTGTCCCCCATGCAGTATAATGCCCCCTTATTGTCCCCCACAGTATAATTCTCCTTATTGTCCCCAAGCAGTATAATGCCCCCTTATTGTCCCCACACAGTATAATGCCCCCTTATTGTCCCCACACAGTATAATGCCCCCTTATTGTCTCCCAGGCAGTATAATGCTCCTTTTTGTCCCCCACACAGTATAATGCCCCCTTATTGTCCCCCATGCAGTATAATGCCCCCTTATTGTCCCCCACACAGTATAATGCCCCCTTATTGTCCCCCACACAGTATCATGCCCCCTTATTGTCCCCCACACAGTATAATGCCCCCTTATTGTCCCCCACACAGTATAATGCCCCTTATTGTCCCCCACACAGTATAATGCCTCCTTATTGTCCCCCAAACAATATAATGCCCCCTTATTGTCCCCCACACAGTATAATGCCCCCTTATAGTCCCCCACACAGTATAATGCCCCCTTATTGTCCCCCACACAGTATCATGCCCCCTTATTGTCCCCCACACAGTATAATGCCCCCTTATTGTCCCCCACACAGTATAATGCCCCTTATTGTCCCCCACACAGTATAATGCCTCCTTATTGTCCCCCAAACAATATAATGCCCCCTTATTGTCCCCCACACAGTATAATGCCCCCTTATAGTCCCCCACACAGTATAATGCCCCCTTATTGTCCCCCACACAGTATAATGCCCCTTATTGTCCCCCACACAGTATAATGCCTCCTTATTGTCCCCCAAACAGTATAATGCCCCCTTATTGTCCCCCACACAGTATAATGCCCCCTTATTGTCTCCCACACAGTATAATGCCCCCTTATTGTCCCCCACACAGTATAATGCCCCCTTATTGTCCCCCACACAGTATAATGCCCCCTTATTGTCCCCCACACAGTATAATGCCCCCTTATTGTCCCCCACACAGTATAATGCCCCCTTATTGTCTCCCACACAGTATAATGCCCCCGTATTGTCTCCCACACAGTATAATGCCCCCTTATTGACCCCCATGCAGTATAATGCCCCCTTATTGTCCCCCACAGTATAATTCTCCTTATTGTCCCCCATGCAGTATAATGCCCCCTTATTGTCCCCCACAGTATAATTCTCCTTATTGTCCCCCACACAGTATAATGCCCCCTTATTTTCCCCCACGCAGTATAATGCCCCCTTATTGTCCCCCACACAGTATAATGCCCCCTTATTGTCCCCCACACAGTATAATGCCCCCTTATTTTCCCCCACGCAGTATAATGCCCCCGTATTGTCCCCCACACAGTATAATGCCCCCTTATTGTCCCCCACACAGTATAATGCCTCCTTATTGTCCCCCACACAGTATAATGCCCCTTATTGTCCCCCACACAGTATAATGTTCCTTATTGTCCCCCACACAGTATAATGCCCCCTTATTGTCCCCCACACAGTATAATGCCCTCTTATTGTCCCCCAAACAGTATAATGCCCCCTTATGGTCCCCCACATAGTATAATGCCTTCTTACTGTCCCCCACGCAGTATAATGCCCCTTTATTGTCCCCCACACAGTATAATGTCCCCTTAATGTCCCCCACATAGTATAATACCCCCTTATTGTCCCCCACACCATATAATGCCCCCTTATTGTTGCTGTGTAATAATACATTGTGGTTGCTGTCAGATACACATTTGCCTTTCTGCAATATACAACGCAGTATTAGCCGATCACCGGGCCAGCTGTCTTCTGAAGGGGGAACCAGTTGGGGTATAAAGCCCAGTGTGCCCTACCAAACAGCAGTGGGGATGCAGCATCCAGGGAGGACGGAGTTAATATTTGATGGCTACTTTACCATAAACTATTAACAGGCAGCATTTTAGGTAATAACTCCATCTAAGAGACTGCAGGGCCCAATGACGGGTGGCCAGAAGGACTCGGAGTGATTCCGCTTCATTTAGATGAGCCGAGAAGCTTCATTACAAGGAGAGTCGTGAATTTGGACTCATCAGGAATTTTAAAGATGAAACTATTATATGTGGAGAATGACTTTGAAATGTTATCTGTCTCCAAAGGCTAAAACAATTGTATTGACCTTGCAGGAAATTAAGTTCTGAATAGAAGCTTTTAATTTGTTATTCGCGGCCACTAAAAGAGCCGTCGCTCCGGTGAACTCCGCCGTGTGGAACGTCGTGCTGGAATTCCACAGATTGTACTCAAATACCAGAACAAAGCGGCGAGAAGAGAAGTGCGAATATAGAAAACCGCCAAGTATAGCGAAGCATTCCTGAGCCTTGATATTCACTCTACAGACTACAGGTAGATTAAAGCAGAACTCCAACATGTACGGCGGAGATATCAGGAGGGCCGAGGGCGCCATAGCAGAGATCTGACAGCAATGCCCAACACCAGAGACTTCTCCAATCAGAGGTATTAAAGGGGTTAAGGTTGTATGGCTTATTCTTAGGATACCCCATAAATATCTGATTGGTGAGGACTGACAGCCGGCCCCCAGACCGATCAGCCGAGTCACCTCCGGCACTGCCCATGGCCGCTCTACATCTGATCTGGGCTGTCAGGCCTCACCCATCAGATATCTATGGCATATTCAAAAATGGTCAGATGTAACTCAATGGGGCGAGTCTGTTCATGGACTCCATTGGCTATTTGGGTGACAGACAGACCAGAAATAAGTGAGAGCCCAAAGACTGCGCCAAAGACGATTTATTCACCTTCAGAAAATTAGTGTTAAAGTAGCCAATGTAGCCAATGAAAGCTGTCTAACTGTATATACTGGGAGCGCCCCTAGTGGTGGCTGGGAAACACTGCAGGCATTGAGCTTTCCATACAAACTTATGCAATGGCCGCCATAAAGAGAATTGCTCTTTGCAACAATTTTCCACTTTGGCTCTCATTGTATATTGTCCCCATGTACTAATGGGACGTCACCCACGGAGCTAATGTGACCCTTGTATTATATATTAGTTGATGGTGGGTAGACTATTAATGCTGCTGGTACAGTCTGATCCTTATATAGCATAGTCATTGGTGAAACATAATCTTACATGACAGGCCCCCTACAGTTGGGGTTATTAGTGGCTCCTTCTCCACATAGACTCCATGTAATGAGGACATTGATACATAATAATTTCTAGTAACACCATTGATTCTTCCCTGCAGATATCCCTTTAAATGCACCTTAATAATATACAATGTATCTCTCGCTTTCCGCCCACTGTATACCATGCCGCTTTGCTACAGTAATAATTACATGCAGCCACATTCATATTCAGGTAGTCCTAGGGGCAGCAAATTAGCTGTCGGAGCCCGGCGGAGATCACCATTTAGTAGAAATGATGGTGTACAGGGCGCACATGTATAAATATTCTGATGGGTGAGGATGCAATCTACAAGAGATTATTCTGTCACATCCATTTAACTGACAGCTACAATTTACAAGAAAAAAAAAAAACATGTTGTTAACTCGAGTCTGCAAAGACATATTGTGACTGGAATCAGGAATCGCAGCAGAGTAGTTATTAGTGACGGAAGATCTCGCCATATCATAGAGATAGAGCAGATATCACAGGGTGGACACGAACTCACCATATCATAAAGGTAGAGCGGATATCACAGCATGGACCAGAACTCGCCATATAGAGGTAGAGCAGATATCACAGTGTGGACCAGAACTCACCATATAGAGGTAGAGCAGATATCACAGCGTGGACAAGAACTCGCCATATAGAGGTAGAGCAGATATCACAGCGTGGACCAGAACTCGCCATATAGAGGTAGAGCAGATATCACAGCGTGGACCAGAACTCGCCATATAGAGGTAGAGAAGATATCACAGCGTGGACAAGATCTCGCCATATAGAGGTAGAACAGATATCACAGCGTGGACCAGAACTCGCCATATAGAGGTAGAACAGATATCACAGCGTGGACCAGAACTCGCCATATAGACGTAGAGCAGATATCACAGCGTGGACCAGAACTCGCCATATAGAGATAGAGCAGATATCACAGTGTGGACAAGAACTCGACATATAGAAGTAGAGCAGATATCACAGCGTGGACACAAACTCGCCGTATAGAGGTAGAGCAGATATCACAGCGTGGACCAGAACTCGCCATATAGAGGTGGAGCAGATATCACAGCGTGGACAAGAACTCGCCATATAGAGGTAGAGCAGATATCACAGCGTGGACAAGAACTCGCCATATAGAGGTAGAGCAGATATCACAGCGTGGACAAGAACTCACCATATAGAGGCAGAGCAGATATCACAGCATGGACAAGATCTCGCCATATAGAGGTAGAGCAGATATCACAGCGTGGACAAGAACTCGCCATATAGAGGTAGAGCAGATATCACAGCGTGGACAAGAACTCGCCATATAGAGGTAGAGCAGATATCACAGCGTGGACAAGAACTCACCATATAGAGGTAGAGCAGATATCACAGCGTGGACAAGATCTCACCATATAGAGGTAGAGCAGATATCACAGCGTGGACAAGAACTCGCCATATAGAGGTAGAGCAGATATCACAGCGTGGACAAGATCTCGCCATATAGAGGTAGAGCAGATATCACAGCGTGGACAAGAACTCGCCATATAGAGGTAGAGCAGATATCACAGCGTGGACACGAACTCGCCATATAGAGGTAGAGCAGATATCACAGCGTGGACAAGATCTCGCCATATAGAGGTAGAACAGATATCACAGCGTGGACCAGAACTCGCCATATAGAGATAGAGCAGATATCACAGCGTGGACAAGATCTCGCCATATAGAGGTAGAGAAGATATCACAGCGTGGACAAGATCTCGCCATATAGAGGTAGAACAGATATCACAGCGTGGACCAGAACTCGCCATATAGACGTAGAGCAGATATCACAGCGTGGACCAGAACTCGCCATATAGAGATAGAGCAGATATCACAGCGTGGACAAGAACTCGACATATAGAAGTAGAGCAGATATCACAGCGTGGACACAAACTCGCCGTATAGAGGTAGAGCAGATATCACAGCGTGGACCAGAACTCGCCATATAGAGGTGGAGCAGATATCACAGCGTGGACAAGAACTCGCCATATAGAGGTAGAGCAGATATCACAGCGTGGACAAGAACTCGCCATATAGAGGTAGAGCAGATATCACAGCGTGGACAAGAACTCGCCATATAGAGGTAGAGCAGATATCACAGCGTGGACAAGAACTCACCATATAGAGGTAGAGCAGATATCACAGCGTGGACAAGAACTCGCCATATAGAGGTGGAGCAGATATCACAGCGTGGACAAGAACTCGCCATATAGAGGTAGAGCAGATATCACAGCGTGGACAAGAACTCGCCATATAGAGGTAGCGCAGATATCACAGCGTGGACAAGAACTCACCATATAGAGGTAGAGCAGATATCACAGCGTGGACAAGATCTCGCCATATAGAGGTAGAGCAGATATCACAGCGTGGACAAGAACTCGCCATATAGAGGTAGAGCAGATATCACAGCGTGGACAAGATCTCGCCATATAGAGGTAGAGCAGATATCACAGCGTGGACAAGAACTCGCCATATAGAGGTAGAGCAGATATCACAGCGTGGACACGAACTCGCCATATAGAGGTAGAGCAGATATCACAGCGTGGACAAGATCTCGCCATATAGAGGTAGAGCAGATATCACAGCGTGGACCAGAACTCGCCATATAGAGGTAGAGCAGATATCACAGCGTGGACACGAACTCGCCATATAGAGGTAGAGCAGATATCACAGCGTGGACAAGATCTCGCCATATAGAGGTAGAGCAGATATCACAGCGTGGACCAGAACTCACCATATAGAAGTAGAGCAGATATCACAGCGTGGACCAAAACTCGCCATATAGAGGTAGAGCAGATATCACAGCGTGGACAAGAACTCACCATATAGAGGTAGAGTAGATATCACAGCGTGGACACGAACTCGCCATATAGAGGTAGAGCAGATATCACAGCGTGGACACGAACTCGCCATATAGAGGTAGGGGGATAAATGTACACATCAGGGAGAGTGTGTGCCTACATAGGCAGTACGGACACTTACAAGTCATTCCTGCTCCGCTGGGGATTCTGGGTAAAAAATATGTAAATCTATTCTCCAGGATGTAATTAGGAGAACAGTGCCTCTGTGTGCCTCCCTCTTAGAGGGCAGCATCCTTAACATCATGCATGACTCAGTTAAAATTTTAACTTTAATTGCCAAATTAGTATTTCTATTCCAAAAGGATTCCCAGCTATGGACAGCGCTGTTTCAGCCTTTTGGGCCTCCTCAGCATAGCGCAGGGATACTGATTTGGCAGAGTGAGAGACTATAGACCAGGGTCAGGGGATAATCTTACACATCAGGGAGAGTGTGTGCCTACATAGGTGTACTGAGACTATAGTCTCTCACTCTGCCAATTCAGTATCCCTGCGCTATGCTGAGGAGGCCCAAAAGGCTGAAACAGCGCTGTCCATAGCTGGGAATCCTTTGGAATAGAAATACTAATTTGGCAATTAAATCCGCATCATGATAGTAGACTTTTTAACTGAGTCACACATGATGTTAAGGATGCTGCCCTCTAGAGGGCGGAATACAGAGTGCACTGTTCTAATTACATCCTGGAGAATAGATTCATATAGAGGTAGAACAAAAATCACAGATTGGACCAGAACTCGCCATATAGAGATAGAGCAGATATCACAGCGTGGACAAGATCTCGCCATATAGAGGTAGAGCAGATATCACAGCGTGGACAAGATCTCGCCATATAGAGGTGGAGCAAATATCACAGTGTGGACTTGCCAGGGTGCCCGGAGGGCCGAGAACTGCACCCTGTATTATGTACAATGCTGTAAGGAATAATGTCTTCTAAAATAAATACACAAAAGGTCGCCTGGTAAATCTGCGTCACCGGGTCATGAAATATTAGATCCGTCTGTTTTCTGGCCTGATTTATATAGGAAAGTAGAATATGTGGTCACGTGGTATTGTTATTTAAGTAAGTAAGGGCACTGTATGATACTGTTATCTGGATGTTAGATGGTGGTATTATTAGGACATGGTATGGCAATGTAATTTAGATACTATATAGCAGTATTATTAGGGCATTATATGGCACTGGTATTTAATACTATATGGCACTGTTATTTATATACTATATGGTGTTATTGAGGCACTGTTATTTATATACTATATGGTGTTATTAAGGCGCTGTTATTTATATACTATATGGTGTTATTAAGGCATTGTATGGCACTGTTATTTATATACTATATGGTGTTATTAAGGCGCTGTTATTTATATACTATATGGTGTTATTGAGGCACTGTATGGCACTGTTATTTATATACTATATGGTGTTATTGAGGCACTGTATGGCACTGTTATTTATATACTATATGGTGTTATTAAGGCACTGTTATTTATATACTATATGGTGTTATTGAGGCACTGTATGGCACTGTTATTTAGACACTATATAGTGGTATTACTGGGGCACTGTATGGAAATATTATTTAGATATTATACAGTCCTATGAAAAAGTTTGGGCACCCCTATTAATCTTAATCATTTTTAGTTCTAAATATTTTGGTGTTTATAACAGCCATTTCAGTTTGATATATCTAATAACTGATGGACACAGTAATATTTCAGGATTGAAATGAGGTTTATTGTACTAACAGAAAATGTGCAATATGCATTAAACCAAAATTTGACCGGTGCAAAAGTATGGGCACCTCAACAGAAAAGTGACATTAATATTTAGTAGATCCTCCTTTTGCAAAGATAACAGCCTCTAGTCGCTTCCTGTAGCTTTTAATCAGTTCCTGGATCCTGGATGAAGGTATTTTGGACAAACAATTCAAGTTCAGTTAAGTTAGATGGTCGCCGAGCATGGACAGCCCGCGTCAAATCATCCCACAGATGTTCAATGATATTCAGGTCTGGGGACTGGGATGGCCATTCCAGAACATTGTAATTGTTCCTCTGCATGAATGCCTGAGGATTTGGAGCGGTGTTTTGGATCATTGTCTTGCTGAAATATCCATCCCCGGCGTAACTTCAACTTCGTCACTGATTCTTGAACATTATTCTCAAGAATCTGCTGATACTGAGTGGAATCCATGCGACCCTCAACTTTAACAAGATTCCCGGTGCCGGCATTGGCCACACAGCCCCAAAGCATGATGGAACCTCCACCAAATTTTACAGTGGGTAGCATGTGTTTTTCTTGGAATGCTGTTTCTTTTTGGACGCCATGCATAACGCCTTTTTTATAACCAAACAACTCAATTTTTGTTTCCAAAATGAAGCTGCCTTGTCCAAATGTGCTTTTTCATACCTCAGGCAACTCTATTTGTGGCGTACGTGCAGAAACGGCTTCTTTCTCATCACTCTCCCATACAGCTTCTATTTGTGCAAAGTGCGCTGTATTGTTACCGATGCACAGTGACACCATCTGCAGCAAGATGATGCTGCAGCTCTTTGGAGGTGGTCTGTGGATTGTCCTTGACTGTTCTCACCATTCTTCTTCTCTGCCTTTCTGATATTTTTCTTGGCCTGCCACTTCTGGGCTTAACAAGAACTGTCCCTGTGGTCTTCCATTTCCTTATTATGTTCCTCACAGTGGAAACTGACAGGTTAAATCTCTGAGACAACTTTTTGTATCCTTCCCCTGAACAACTATGTTGAACAATCTTTGTTTTCAGATCATTTGAGAGTTGTTTTGAGTAGCCCATGATGCCACTCTTCAGAGGAGATTCAAATAGGAGATCAACTTGCAATTGGCCACCTTAAATACCTTTTCTTATGATTGGATACATCTGGCTATGAAGTTCAAAGCTCACTGAGGTTACAAAACCAATTTTGTGCTTCAGTAAGTCAGTAAAAAGTAGTTAGGGGAATTCAAATCAATAAAATGATAAGGGTGCCCATACTTTTGCACCGGTCAAATTTTGGTTTAATGCATATTGCACATTTTCTGTTAGTACAATAAACCTCATTTCAATCCTGAAATATTACTGTGTCCATCAGTTATTAGATATATCAAACTGAAATGGCTGTTGCAAACACCAAAATATTTAGAACTAAAAATGATTAAGATTAATAGGGGTGCCCAAACTTTTTCATAGGACTGTATAATGGTATTACTGGGCACTCTATGGCTTCCATACAGAATTATGTAGATTTTTTTCATTGCTGATCATCTAATGTTGCAGATCTCGGGATACACCTCAATAACTGCACAATATACAGGGGCTATATGCCGCACACATCTCACCCCCTGCTTTACACTCTTGCCCTAGTTCTGTATTTCTGTCCTAGATTGAATTAGGACTATACTTGGATACGTGGCGGTATGGTGAGAGCTTAGTGGGGCATGGATCATGTATTTTATGTGATTTATAATGAAGATGGATAAAGTGTTTTATATGATATCCGTGTATCAGTGACGTAACTAACACCATAGCAGCAGAGGCGGCTGCCACAGGGCCCGGGACATTAGGGGCCCGGCGACTGCTGCATTTTTTTTCTTTTCTTAATAGGCCGTTACCAAGCACCATTATATTTGGGGGTCTTTTCAGACTCCCGAGTATATTGATCAGCGGCCCGGGAGAGGTAAGATAACATAAAAAACTGTATTACTTACCTCTCCAGGCAGGCTTCGGCCTACTTGCGTGACGTCATATGACCCGGTAGGGGTCAGTTGGTCGCGGTAGGGGTCAGTTGGTCGAGGTCTTCAGCGTTGGTCGGGGGAGGGCGGGGGGCCATGTCAAAAGTTTGCCACTGGGCCCCACCATTCCTAGTTACCCCACTGCTGTGTATTGTGCAGTTATTGGGGTAGTGACTATTATATGGGATGACTTGCATAGTGTTATTATTAGCCTTTATAGAAATCGGATTGATATTTGAGCCCGGTAAATGTCAAGCCCAGACGTAAGGATCACTGAGCACAGTTACAAGAGTACAGTATGGGTTTTTTTTTTTAGTTACGTTAGTTTTTTTTTTTCTTTTTTCTATGTTTATTTTAAGTATTTTTTTACATTTAAAAAAATAATACAAAAAATTTAAAATACAAAACTGAAAGGTGAGGCTCATTACACCAATCTTTGCCGTGGCGCATGTGTACACCGCTGCCGCGGTCTATGAGATTTCAGCCCGGCCTGGTCGTTCTTTCTTCATTTGCCTACTATTGACTTAAGTCACTTCCTAATCTTGCAGGTGTAATATGTAAAATGAATTTAACGACTCGACACCCCGGCCCGTCCTTGAGATCCGGCTTCATTTTTCTTTATGAAGGAGCCCATAAATCGCCTCCACGGGGGCTTTGGCAGCTCACAAATGGAAATGTTGTTAAAACGTCCTAAATACAACAGGATCTCTTCCCAAGGAGTCATTAGAGAAATTGATGAGGTCTGTTTTTCCTTATCATGATCTCCGAGGACTCATTATGTTGGAAAAGCTGAGGTAGAAGTATAGCAGTGATATAGAGGTGCGCGGTGAATACCGCCGGCGCTGACCTTTAAATTCCAAATACAAAAGAAGATGCTGCAACTTTTCTCAGGTTTGACTTCCATTGGCTATCAAGTATCTCATTTATATTGTTTATTATTATTTTTTTATATTATTATTTTTGCTTCTAATTTTATTCTTGCCTTGAATGTTTGTCCCCTTTTGGTTACATTGTAACATTTTTTATACTCATTGTATAGGCAGGACATAATGTATCCAAGTAGCACAACTGATACTATACAATATGTGTAACATGCTGTTCATTCGCTCAGAGTCACAGACCTGCAATGAACATGGGGCACCAATATTTAACACACAACACTTTTAACCCGCCAAAGCTTCACTTGGCGGCTGCTAAATCGGCATTAGAAACAATAAGGAACATGAAAGAAAACCCATCAAAAATAAACCCTAATGGAACTGGCTGCAAACTCTCCACTGAATTGGTTTGTCCTCTGCTGGGCCAATAGTGTGTCATATTCTGGGCCCTGGAGGATAATTCTGTATTTTGGTGGGCCATTTGAACCCTGTCACAAGGAACGTCACTCAAGGGGTTTCCCATCAATAGATCATTGGGGGTCCTAAATCTGGGAAACCCACAGATCTGCTGTTTAAAGCAACAGCTTCACAGGCCATGTGCGACATTATTGTCATTATGTAGTCAAGGTAATGGGACTGAAGTGCAATACCAAGCACAACCACTATATCATGTATGGCGCTGCAGTGCCAACACCCGAGACTCTTTATCCTAAGGCTAGGTCCATTGATAAGCCTGGAAAACTCCTTTCCCTATTCCCCTGCAGGGCCATGGAGGGTGCACCATTACATAAGGGCCGAGGATCCACCTCGCACATATAATTCATTAGGAGTTTCATGGATTTTTGGTTTGTTTGTTTGACATAAAATAAATAATTGAAGACAAATCTGGTCCTGTCTGTCCCTCATTATCGCAGATCAGCCAGCATGAAATAATATCGGATAGTTCCATGTTAGCTGTTTACAAGGAAGGAGAGACGGTCGCTGTCACTGCAGATTAGAGGGAAATACAGAAATGTCGCAACATCTGCTCAACGTCTAATACAGTAAATGAGAGATTTTAGTTGATGTTTATTGAAACTTCTATCTGATGTTCCTTATATTGAATTAAATGTTTGGTTCCAAAGATGTTTACAAAGTGCCTGAGATTAAAGAAGGGGGTTCACAAACTTCTGCAAGACAATATTATCCTCAATAATGATTGTGACAAATGTATCTTCTCTTAACCATTAAATGCAAACTGATATGAACTAAAACCTCCAAAATATGGACAAAATGAAACAATGAGATGAGTTCTGTAATAGTTAGTACTTGTGATCATCAATTGTGACGCTAAGACAAAGCGACCTGCTACGTGTCTATATATATCTGTCTCAGGAGGACACTACATGTATGAGAAGATAACCTGACCACAATAAGGACATCATGGCTGGTTATCAGGAGGACACTACATGTATGAGAAGATAACCCGACCACAATAAGGACATCATGGCTGGTTATCAGGAGGACACTACATGTATGAGAAGATAACCTGACCACAATAAGGACATCATGGCTGGTTATCAGGAGGACACTACATGTATGAGAAGATAACCCGACCACAATAAGGACATCATGGCTGGTTATCAGGAGGACACTACATGTATGAGAAGATAACCCGACCACAATAAGGACATCATGGCTGGTTATCAGGAGGACACTACATGTATGAGAAGATAACCTGACCACAATAAGGACATCATGGCTGGTTATCAGGGGGACACTACATGTATGAGAAGATAACCTGACCATTATAAGGACATCGTGGCTGGTTATCAGGAGGACACTACATGTATGAGAAGATAACCCGACCACAATAAGAACATCATGGCTGGTTATCAGGGGGACACTACATGTATGAGAAGATAACCCGACCACAATAAGGACATCATGGCTGGTTATCAGGGGGACACTACATGTATGAGAAGATAACCTGACCATTATAAGGACATCGTGGCTGGTTATCAGGAGGACACTACATGTATGAGAAGATAACCTGACCACAATAAGGACATCATGGCTGGTTATCAGGAGGACACTACATGTATGAGAAGATAACCCGACCACAATAAGAACATCATGGCTGGTTATCAGGGGGACACTACATGTATGAGAAGATAACCCGACCACAATAAGGACATCATGGCTGGTTATCAGGAGGACACTACATGTATGAGAAGATAACCCGACCACAATAAGAACATCATGGCTGGTTATCAGGGGGACACTACATGTATGAGAAGATAACCCGACCACAATAAGAACATCATGGCTGGTTATCAGGGGGACACTACATGTATGAGAAGATAACCCGACCACAATAAGGACATCATGGCTGGTTATCAGGAGGACACTACATGTATGAGAAGATAACCCGACCACAATAAGAACATCATGGCTGGTTATCAGGGGGACACTACATGTATGAGAAGATAACCCGACCACAATAAGAACATCATGGCTGGTTATCAGGAGGACACTACATGTATGAGAAGATAACCCGACCACAATAAGGACATCATGGCTGGTTATCAGGAGGACACTACATTTTACAGTGTCATATCTTAGAAACCACAGGTTGGAGATGATTTCAGGTATTCCTAACTAACCCAGGTATTCCTAACTAACCTTCTGAATCCAGGTTGGGACCAGATTCTTTGAGATACAGGCCTGTTCTTCCTTCCCTTTTCCTGATATACTATCACAAAGTGACATGCTACCTATCATGTAGGATTGCATGTGTGGCCATCTAGTGGTTGTTTTGCAAACTGGTCTTGAACAGGTTTCATGAAAAATCAGAATCCTTAAACAGATGAGAGTGAAGGTAAATGTGGACATACTGTATCTACACAGCGGAGAATCTCAAGATCTTTGCATTGGAACCCAATTTTTATAGATGACAGCACAATCTTTGGTCTTATTTGATAAATATGCGGTTATAAATTCCCTGCAGCCCGATGATATTTATGTAAGATACTTGTAGAGAGCACTTATCGTATCTTCAGCTTCAGTGCAGCCATTTCACCACTTCTGATCTCCCGACGCTCTGCCCTGATCCCCCGGTTACCTTCACGCTTATTAAGTATGTAATTTTTTCAAGATTTGATTTTTTCCTATTTACTCTGAGTTGCCATCTCTAAGGAGGTGCATCATCCTGCGCTGGAAGCTTTCACATACAAATTTCAATTATATCAAAGCTAATAGCTGTCTAATATAGACATTGCCATAATTTATTTAAGCTCAGGGACTCGGCAAATTTGTTTTAAATAGAGCAGAGCTATAGTGTTCAGTCTGGTTAATTATTATCAATTAGCATTAATTTGATGGGGGAGATCAATTATGAAATAGCTCGGGCTCTGTGGAGAATACTAATACTTGGTGTGTCCCTCACAGGAGGATTCCAAGGCCATTATTTACTTCTCCTGTGTTTGTGGGACCTCCAATTACCAGATATGGGCACCTTACAAGGAGCGAGACAGGAGCGCGAGGAGCCTGGAAACAGGGCAGAATGCAAAAGAAATGTCAGAAAGATCTAATTATCTATCTATCTATCTATCTATCTATCTATCTATCTATCTATCTATCTCCTATCTATCTATCTATCTATCTATCTCCTATCTATCTATCTATCTATCTATCTATCTATCTATCTATCTATCTCCTATCTATCTATCTATCTATCTATCTATCTATCTATCTCCTATCTATCTATCTTCTATCTATCTATCTATCTATCTTCTATCTATCTATCTATCTATCTATCTATCTCCTATCTATCTATCTTCTATCTATCTATCTATCTATCTATCTATCTATCTATCAATCTATCTCCTATCTATTTATCTATCTATCTATCTATCTATCTATCTATCTATCTATCTATCTATCTATCCATCTATCTATCTAACTATCTCCTATCTATCTATCTATCTATCTATCTATCTATCTATCTATCTATCTCCTATCTATCTATCTATTTATCTATCTATCTATCTATCTATCTATCTATCTATCCATCTATCTATCTAACTATCTCCTATCTATCTATCTATCTATCTATCTATCTATCTATCTATTCATCTCTTCATTTATTTGCATTTTAAATTATTTTTTTTTTAATTCACAATTTTCATTGAATATTAATCCGGACTCTCACTGTCTTTCCTTGGAGTCTTGACCAGATTTACTCTCCTCCCAGTTTCACCTATGGGGGTCTCTGCAGCCCAACTACTAAACAAAACTCCTGTAAAGTTGGGGGGGTCTGTGAAGGCTCAGCCAGTAACGATTCATTAGCTTTCCTGAATGTCTATGCTTCGTGCAGTGGTAACATTGTATTCGTCCTCTTTTGCACTTCTCAGACTTTTCAGACTCTCTAATAACCAGAAATCGTTTTCTAAACTTATCGGCATAAAATGCAAAACTTACAAAACTGCTAACAAATGATACAATGTAACAATAAATGTGCTTAGCAATCTAATGGCTTCAGTCATCTCTAAAATCTGCTACAACAACCATTTCCATTTTTTAATTTTTTTGTATTTTTTTTTTATATTTCCATTTTTTTTCCCGCTGTCAGCTGCAGATATTTATGCCCCATTTTGTCTATGAGGCTTATTTGCTCGGCGTCGGTAATAAAATGTGCAGGATTTGTATTCTGGGCTGGTAATAAGACAGGCCTTAGTGAGTGGCAGCTTTCAGCGCGGAGCGAGGAGCCGAACTTTAGAGTTGTCAGTATTCATAACGCCAAACATGGTCGGGATGTGGATTATGATGATGATTATTAATACAGATCCTGCTTTATATCTCAATCTCTTGCAATATATTTTAATATTACCTTCTATGACTTGACTCCTTATGAAACACAATTGTATCTATTCCCGGTATTACGTTGCCGTATTTCATATTTAAGTGAGATGGGGCGCAGATTCTGGATGTGACCCTACTGCGCCGTAATATCTAAAGGACCCACAAAGCCTCCGAATTCATAAGACGTTTGCTTGGGGCATTATAGAAAATATAGAAATTATTACCTGTCATAAAGAAATACAATATCTGAGCTAAGCCCAAGACGCCTTGCACTGATTCTTATGCAGATTATATTCTGCAAATATTGTATGATTTTCATTATTTAGGCTCCGACTTTATAGGGTTTTATAAAAATATAACAAAAATTATAAAAATTATTATATAGAATCATATTAAATATATTTTCTAAATACTTTATATTAAATAAATATAATAATAATAAATAATAAATAATAATAATAATAATAATAATAATTACCCTGCTGACCTGTAATAGGATTTATAATGCTAACCAGTGCTGAATGTTGCATTGCTTTTTTTGTTATTCGTGACAGGGTCTGCAATGGATCATGTGAACAGTTTGGTTTTAGAAGCCTCAGCTGTTCTGTCTGTCCCCCATGCTTTACACTCTAGCTCTGTTTGGTCAGGAGTTTGGGAATCTGTGAGCACATAGTAATCAGGAATATGAATACATTGGTTTCTATTAAAGACAGAATGAGCAACCATTACAAGATAATAGGGTAAAGAGTGTCCATAGATGAGGGGAGGGGCTTCAATAATGGGGAGGGGCCTAGGCATCCGCTTTACATAACTAGCTATATTTATGCTCTGGAAGTTCTTGTATCCATTGCATTAAACTGAGAGAATTTATATTCTAAACATTTCGTATTATGCAAATTCCTGCACATGTAGCTGTTCACATTACAGACTGCTGCTTGTGTTTGTGTCTCCTTCACCAAGGCCTCTTATTGACAGCAATAATGATACAATTAACCCAGTAAGGCCATCTGTGCACAATGCAGGCCGCCACCCTGTATACACACATACTATTCCACTCCACTGAGCACAGGCCTTAATGTATCTACAGCGAATAAGCCGCCGTCCGAGGTTAATGCATGCATATTAACACTTGCCGTAGGCGAGGCTTAATTGTATCCATTGACCATGATGAATACCAGGGGGCCTTAAGATGCTAGACATACAGAATCCAAAATGTGGCTGTTAGAAAAGGATACCCGGTGTGCGGCATCGAGAAGGAAGATGCTCAGAGCCATAGAGAAGGAGAAGGGATGGAGCAGAGCCGGGGCTGTGATAATAGGCAGTGTGCATTCAATATACAAACCTCTATATACTAATACTGAGCACCGGTGACTAATGAGGTAGTATACAGTATACAGTATATGGCAGCGAGGGCGGACATCACTTCTCTTAGGTTAATGGTTGACCTGGTCAATAATGGCACAACTAAGCGGGGGGGGGGGGTAACTATTCAGTGAAACGGGATGTAACTCGGCAGTAAAGAAGGGTCAAAGCTCAGCAGATAAACAGGAGCAAACAAATCAGTTAAGCAGGGGGGGGTAACTCTTCAGTTAAGCATGGGGGTTACTCCTTAGTTAAGCAAGGGTGTATATCCAGTTAGTTTGGGGGGTAACTCTTTAGTTATGCAGGGGAGTAACTCTTCAGTTACGCAGGGAAGTAACTTCAGATAAGCAGGGGGGTAACTCTTCAATTAAGCATGGGAGTTACTCCTTAATTAAGCAGGGGCATATATCCAGTTAAGTTGGGGGTAACTCTTCAGTTATGCAGGGGAATAACTCTTCAGTTAAGCAGGGGAGTAACTCTTCAGTTAAGCAGGGGAGTAACTCTTCAGTTAAGCAGGGGAGTAACTCTTCACTTAATCGGGGGGTAACTCCAGTTAAGCAGGGGAGTAACTCTTCACTTAATCGGGGGGTAACGCTTCAGTTAAGCAGGAGGAGTAACTCTTCAGTTAAGCAGAGGAGTAACTCTTCAGTTAAGCAGAGGAGTAACTCTTCAGTTAAGCAGGGGAGTAACTCTTCAGTTAAGCAGGGGGAGTAACTCTTCAGTTAAGCAGAGGAGTAACTCTTCAGTTAAGCAGGGGAGTAATTCTTCAGTTAAGCAGGGGAGTAACTCTTCACTTAATCGGGGGGTAACTCCAGTTAAGCAGGGGAGTAACTCTTCACTTAATCGGGGGGTAACTCTTCAGTTAAGCAGGGGAGTAACTCTTCAGTTAAGCAGGGGAGTAACTCTTCAGTTAAGCAGAGGAGTAACTCTTCAGTTAAGCAGGGGAGTAACTCTTCAGTTAAGCAGGGGGAGTAACTCTTCAGTTAAGCAGAGGAGTAACTCTTCAGTTAAGCAGGGGAGTAATTCTTTAGTTAAGCAGGGGAGTAATTCTTTAGTTAAGCAGGGGAGTAATTCTTTAGTTAAGCAGGGGAGTAACTCTTTAGTAAAGCAGGGGAGTAAGTCTTCAGTTATGCAGGGGCATAACTCCAGTTAATCGGGGGTAAATCTTCAGTTAAGCAGGGGATCAACTCTTAACCTTCACTGCTAAGTCTGTACCAGGACATGTAATGCCCCTCCCCCCGGCTCCCAGATATGACAATACCAGTAGTTCCCCCCTCCCTATTTCCAGGGACATTTATCGGCTTTATACATCATGGCTTGTGTTTGCATATGTTTGTGCCACATCTGTTGTATGACATCCCATTGATGTTTTCTAGATTGTATCTTATCCCTTTATTATCTCATAATGAGGTCAGTTGAGTTTCTTACAATATTATAACAAAAGTGAAACCTGCACAAATGTGAACACCGCCCTGCACTGCAATGACACATGGGTACAAACGGGTAAACTGACCCATTATACGATTTATTCCTAAATCTCTAGTAGGAATGACATAGGAGCAGCGAAACGTAGTTATAAGAAAAGAATCTCCAGAATTGTAACGGACTGAAGTGGCGATGTCAGGAGAAGTGAGCGCTCTCTGTATGTCCACGTAGAGTTACTATGCGATACTTATGTGCGCTCTTCATGACAACACACGACCGGTCCGCTCCACTTAATGTCTGATCATCTCCAACTGCAATGACGGAAATGTCAGGATTAATAATGTATTAGAGGAATGACTGCAACGTCAGACTGACCAGGAAGATTCCGCACCAAATATTATCTATGACCCATTCCCAGCAAGCACTGACAACCTTCCACCAGGGGGCGTCACAACACAACTTGTTTCAGATCTCTGATAGGAAGAACAAAACTTCTAAAAAACTTTAACTAAAAGCAACAAAGTGATATAACCGAGAGCCCGGACTATTTCAGGAACATCTGAAGCCCCCATTATAGCCCCCTCCCCCAAATATGTTACAGGGGTGTAATACAGACACTGTTGTGTAATGCGGCTGTTATTTGTGCACTGTATAGTGAGGTTATTTCGCTATAGTATGGGACTAGTTTTTGTACATTGCATCTTTCTTCCCCTATATGATGTTATTGGTGCAGTGTATAGCCATATTATTATTATTGGCATTTATGGACTGTATTATGTTATTAATCTTACAATGTATAATATTATTACTAGTGCAATGTATAGTGGTTTTATGTACTGTATGGTTGTATTATTTATGCATTGTATGGTGATACTGTATGGTCACGGTATGATTGTATTATTTTGCAATGTATAGCACATTGTAGTTTCATTTAAAGTATAGGGGTTTTATTTATGTGTCATATAGTTGTAAGATTTATGCACCATATGGTGGTATTATTTGCATATGACACTGCGTGAAGTTTTCATTTGTGTACTATGCTGTAGTTTTATTCATACATCACACAGTGGTTTTATTCAAGTGCTTTATAATTATACTGTGTATGCACTATATGCTAGTATTATATGTGTACTGTATAGTTGCCATTATCTGTGTATGATACGGCACAATACTTTATTGTGCACAGCATTGTAGTTTAATTCATGTATTATATAGTAGTTTTATTCATGTGATCTGTTGTTATATAATTTATGCACTGTATGGTAATACAATATGAAGACTGTATGTTGGTATTATTTATGTATAATGTTCCGATGCTTATTTGTGAACTGTATAGTAGTTTTATTCATGTATTATAAATAGAGATGAGCGAACACTAAAATGTTCGAGGTTCGAAATTCGATTCGAACAGCCGCTCAATGTTCGTGTGTTCGAACGGGTTTCGAACCCCATTATAGTCTATGGGGAACAGATACTCGTTAAGGGGGAAACCCAAATCCGTGTCTGGAGGGTCACCAAGTCCACTATGACACCCCAGGAAATGATGCCAACACCTCTGGAATGACACTGGGACAGCAGGGGAAGCATGTCTGGGGGCATCTAACACACCAAAGACCCTCTATTACCCCAACATCACTGCCTAACAACTACACACTTTCCACATTCAAAAAAACCTCTATCAAAGTGGGAAAATACCTGGAAACCTTCTTTACTCCCCAAATGGATGGACACAAACCCCAATTTAAGCTCAACAAACAGTAACAACCACCCCTTTAAATCACGTTCCCCATGACAACCACAAATGGAATAGGCAATGGGAATTCCAAAAGCCCTCACCCTTAACTGTCATTTTGAGTGTGTGTGTGTGTGTGTGTGTGTGTGTGTGTGTGTGTGATGTGGTAAGACCTTCCAAAATTCACTTTTCTAGCCCTTAACATGAGCCCTTCCAAACAAAGTTACATGACCTTAAGCTGAGCTACCAGCAGAGATTGAGGCCCTTGGCATGAGTAGAGCCTTGCACCAGCAGTGTTTTTGGCACTTAGGGTGAGTTGAGCCTTGTACCAGCGTGTGTCCCTTAACATCAGGCGGGCCCTAAGTTCTGCGCTTTGCACAAAAGTTCCACATTAACTAGGCTGAATGGTACAAAGATTAGTAGGCCCGAGAACCAGGAACAGGTCTTGCAATGGCTGTCGGATAACGCTTAAAGCACATTGTCCACCAGCCAGTCAGCCTCTACCTCCTCTTACCCAACAGTCTTGTCCTCCTTCCACCCAAAATTCCCAATCTTCTCAGAACAATAACCCCAACTGTCCCTGCTCCCCAGAGCTGTTCTCCCTTCCTTTGACTGTACCGCAACCTGCCCCTCCATTTCGCGATTCCACGGACCTAACAGACGAGTATCTGTGTCCAGATGCTCAAACACTAGAGTCTCCTCCATTCCATCTCCGGTCGATTTGGTGGCGGATGACCAGCAACCCACCCTCATCGACGACGATGAGACGCAGTTGCTGTCAGGGCAGCCAGTTGACATGCGCATTGTGCAGGAGGAGGAGGCGAGACAGGAGTTGGAAGAGGAGGTGGTGGACGACGAGGACACCGACCCCACCTGGACAAGGCAGATGTCAAGCTGGGAAAGTAGTGTGGATGTTGAGGCAGGTGCAGCACCAAAAAGGGTAGCTAGAGGCAGAGACATGTCCAGAGGCAGAGGTCAGCTGCTTTGCCGAAGCCAGGCCAGACCCGGAATGTCCGAAGATGTTCCCTTTTGTACCCAGCCCAGAAAAACTCCCCCATCGAGGGCACGTTTCTTGAAGGTGTAGAGTTTTTTCAAGGAATGCGCCGAGGACAGATATAGTGTCGTCTACACAATTTGCCTCTCGAAATCGAGTAGGGGCCCTGAGAAGAGCAACCTGTCCACCACTTCAATGCACCGTCATTTGGAATCCAAGCAATGGAATCAGTGGCAGGCAGCAACGGCAGGACAAACGTCGCCCGCCGTTCATGCCACTGCCTCTGCTCACAGTGCTGGCGATGCACTCCAGAGGACGAGCCAGGACATCACTTCATCTGCCTCCGCCACTTTGTTGACTTCTCCCTCATCCTCCCCTGTTTCTGTCTTATCTCCTTCTCCTGCACCATCAAAGGCACCATCAGGCGCTTCTTTACAACAACCCACCATCTCTCATACATTGGAGCGCCGGCAGAAATACACCGCTAACCACCCACCCACGCAAGCCTAGAACGCCAACATCGCTAAACTGCTGGCCCAGGAGAGGTTGGCGTTCCGGCTTGTTGAAACTCCCGCCTTCCCGGACCTGATGGCAACTGTGGCACCTCACTATGCCGTCCCTAGCCGTCTCAACTTCTCCCGGTGTGGCGTCCCCGCCTTGCACCAGCACGTGTCACTCAACATCAGGTGGGCCCTTAGTTCCGCGCTTTGCTGCAAGGTCCACTTGACCACCGACACTTGGACAAGCGCCTGTGGTCAGGGATGCTGCAGTGCTTATCTTTAATGACAGGCAGGGTGAATGTGGTGGAGTCTGTTCCCCGGGTGCAAACTGGGGTGGCCTATCTCCTCTCCCAGGCCAAAATTCATGGCAGGAGTAGACTGAAACCCTACGACGCTGCAACCTCCACCACAGCTACTAGCGGCAAACGCTAAAACACTGGTGTGGGGAGACGTCAGCAGGCGGTGCTGAAGCTCATCAGCTTGGGGGACAGACAGCACAGTGCCTCCGAGGTCAGGGATGCCATCCTGGCTGAGATGGCATTTTTTTTTCCCTGCTACACCTGGGGCCTGGCATTTTTACGCCTGTGATAATGGCTGGAACCTGGTAGCGGCTCTGGAGCTTGCCAGCCTCCAACACGTTCCATGTTTGGCCCACGTCTAACCTAGTGGTGCAAAGTTTTTTAAAAACATACCCAAATGTACCGAAGCTACTGTTGAAAATGCGGCGCTTGTGCGCCCACTTTTGCAAGTGCACAGGAGTCGCTGCTAGCCTAAAAACACTCTAGCAAGGCCTACATCTGTCCAAACACAGGCTGTTGTCCGTCATTCACACACGCTGAAACCCTACAATACCATATCTTGAGCAGGGTGTGTGAGCTGCACAGACCTTTGATGGAGTTCCATCTACAAAACCCAAGGGTTCCTCAAAGTCAGCAACCAAAGTTTCTGCACCATGAGTTTCCAGGGGTGGCAGAGTTATGGCTAGGGGAAGAGGCATGGATAGGGATGATGTCTAGGGGCAAAAGCAGTGTGGATGTGGAGGCAAGCTAAGCAGGAAAAACTGGGGGTACAAGCTAAGGCATGGACTGGGGTGATGTCTAGGGGCAAAAGCAGTGTGGATGTGGAGGCAAGCTAAGCAGGAAAAACTGGGGATACAAGCTAAGGCATGGACTGGGGTGATGTCTAGGGGCAAAAGCAGTGTGGATGTGGAGGCAAGCTAAGCAGGAAAAACTGGGGGTACAAGCTAAGGCATGGACTGGGGTGATGTCTAGGGGCAAAAGCAGTGTGGATTTGGAGGCAAGCAAAGCAGGGAAAATGGTGGCTAGAGGCAAAGGGATGTCCATAGGCAGCAAGGGCAAAGATGCAAAACTCTCCCGTTTCAAGAATTTTCCTGACTTGTTTCCCCACAAAACATTCCTGGGAGGAGGGCTGAAACACCACCCTCCTCCTCCTCCGCTGTTAGATTTACCCCAGCTACGAGCTGAAAACGCTGCAACACTGGTGTGGGGAGACGTCAGCAGGCTGGGCTGAAGCTCATCAGCTTGGGAGACGGACAGCACACTGCCTCTGAGGTCAGGGATGCCATCCTGGATGAGATGGCAATTTGTTTATCCCCGCTGCCCCTGGGGCCAGGTTTTTTAGCTTGTTGGAGGGCTCTGGAGCTTGCCAGCCTCCAACACGTTCCATGCCTGGCCCACGTGTTCAATGTAGTGGTGCAATGATCTTTAAAAACATACCCCAAATTAGCTGAGCTAAGGGTGAAAGTGCGGCACTTGGACACCCACTTTCCCAAGTCTACAGTACCTGGAGCTAGCCGCAATACACTCCAGCAAGGCCTACATCTGCCTGAAGCACCTACTGTTGTGCGAGGTCACCACACGCTCTAACCCTAGATACCGTATGTTCAGCAGGGTGTGTGAGCAGCAGAGACCTTTGATGGAGTACCAGCTACAAAACCCAAGGGTTCCTCAGAGTCAGCTCCCTCACTTTCTGCACCATGAGTTTCCATGGGTGGCAGACTTATGGCTAGAGGCACAGGCATGGATAGGGGTGATGTGTAGGGGCAAAAGCAGTGTGGATGTGGAGGCAAGCTAAGCAGCAAAAACTGGGGGTACAAGCAGCCGGTGACATCATCACTGACAAGCACAGCTGTCTGTCAGCTGACAGGCTGACTTTCACCAAAATGAACAGACAATGGATAGACTCATCATATACATGTCAGTTACATGACAAATTTAGTGCAATTTGCAAGTCCAAGATGGTTTGGAGATCTGCGGAGAGGAATCTCACCACCTCTTGCGGGTGCCATCATTTGGAAGGCAAGCCCTGGGCTCAGTGGGTGAGAGCAAGCGCAGGATAATCGTCGTTTGGCCTGGCGGCCACTGCCTCTTCCACTGTTGACAGGGCTGGCGCTGCAGTCCAGACCAGGAGCCAGGACACCTCCACATCTGCCTCTGACACTTTGGGGAGTTCACCCTTATCCTCACCTTTTCCTGCCATTTCTCCTTTTGCCCGCGCCATCATGCGCCTCTTCCCATCAACTCCCCATCTCCCAAGCCTTTCATTTCATGCTAAAGTACAGCGCAACCCACCCACATGCCCAAGGCTTCAACGGCCTCATCTCAAGAAATCTGGCCCAGGAGATGTTGGAATCCCGGCTGGGGGACACTCTGCCCTTTTTGGGCAGAGTGTCTACTGCGCCACCGCACTGTGCCGTCCACACCAGCACTTTCCCCCAAACATGAGGCGGTCCCTAAATTCAGCGCTTAGCCCTAAAGTTCCATGTGACCAGTTACGAATGGACAAGTGCATGCGGACAGGGACGCTACCTTTCAATTTGGGCACAGTGGTTGAATGTAGTTGAGGCGTGGACCGGGTCGCAAAATGTGGTGGCCTGACTTGTCTCCCCACACAACATTCCTGGGAGGAGGGCTGAAACACCACCCTCCTCCGCTGTTAAATTGACCCCAGCTACGAGCTGGAAACGCTGCAACACTGGTGTGGGGAGACGTCAGCGGGCCGTGCTGAAGCTCATCAGCTTGGGGGCCAGACAGCACACTGCCTACAAAGTGAGTCATGCCATCCTCGATGAGACGGCAATGTGGTTTTTGCCACTGCACCTGGGCCCAGGCATGTTGTCATGTGTGATAATGGCCGTAACCTGGGATTGGCTCTGTAGCTTGGCAGCCTGCAACATATTCCATGCCTGGGCCACGTTTTTAACTCATTGCTGCTAATCTTTTGAAAAAGGTACCCCAATGTTCCTGAGCTACTGGTGAAAGTGTGGCGCTTGTGCGGATAGTTTTTAAAGTCTATAGTTGCCGCTGCTAGCCTCTATGCACTCCTACAACGCCTGTACCTGCTGGAACAACGGCTGTTGTGTGACGTCTCCACACTGCTGGCACTAAACATATCATGTGTTGAGCAGAGTGTGTGAGCAGCACAGACCTTTGATGTAGTTCCAACTCCAAAACCCTCGGGTTCGTCAAAGTCAACTCCCTCAGTTGCTCAACCATGAGTGGCCATGGGTGGCAGACTTATGTGAAATCCCATCCCATCCATTGCACTGGACACGAAACATTAGCATGCGCTCAGCACAACTTCGGATATGGCAGATGCGTTAAGCAGGGTGCAGGGTACAACACAGACCAGGCCCGAGCACCAGGAACAGGTGTTAGAAATACTGCAGCATCTGCCATTTCCTTCCAATTTTGGGGTTTTGGACCCGCCACCGACTTGTCTGGACCTAAGTGGGGATCATGAGACACAGTTGCCATCAAGGCAAGCTGTGGTCATGTGCGGTTTGCAGTAAGGGGGCAGTGCGCAATTGGAAGAGGAGTTGGTGGATGACGAGGCCACCGACCCCACATGGACAGGGGTGATGTCTAGGGGCTAAAGCAGTGTAGATGTAGAGGGAAGCTAAATCAACAAAAAACCTGGGTAGAAGCAAAGGCATAAACTGGGGTGATGTTTAGGGGTGAAAGCAGAGTAGATGTGGAGGGAAGCTAAGCAGCAAAAACAGTGGGTAGAAGCAAAGGCATGCAAAACTCTACCCTGTTGGAAGACTTATTCCTAGGTCTGGAACACGTTAATGGCCCCCCTGGACAAATTACTGCCACTCAGGGGCCTAGTGTCACCAGGAGGGACAAGTATAGGCGCATGTTGTGGGAATACCTGGCCGACACCAGCTCTGTCCTCTCCGATCCCTCTGTGCTCTACAGCCTAAACTTATTTTCTCATCTTTTTTTCTGAACTGCACATCTCTTGCCTGCTTCCTTTGGGATCTTAGAAATGGTGGTCCACTTCCACAGATGGTAACTTCAATAGACAGTGTAACGGGAGTAGCTGAGGGATCGCTGTCTTAACCACTTTTTGGCACAAAATTAACTTCCAAAGCCAAATATGGTGCAAGTATATGATGCAAGGACACCTACACACCTATCTCTGACACATTGGGGAGTTCACCCTCATGCGCCCTTTTGGCCTGCACCATCATGCGCCTCTTCCCAGCCACTCCACATTTCCCAAGCTTTTCATTGCAGGCAGAAGTACAATACAACCCACCCCCATGCCCAAGCCTGTAACAGCCTCATCGATAAACTGCTGGCCCTGGAGATGTTGGTGTTTGTTTATGCTTCTGGAGACCCAGGCCTTCCGTCAGCAGATGGCAGCTGGGGCACCTCCCTATGCTGGGCCTAGCCGTTACTACTTCTCTTGGTGTGCTGTCTCTGCCTTGCGCCTGCATGTGTCCCATAACATCAGTCGGGCCCAGAGCTCTGCGCTTTGCTGCAAGGTCCACTTGACCACCGACACATGGACAAGCGCCTGTGGTCAGGGATGCTGCAGTGCTTATCTTTAATGACAGGCAGGGTGAATGTGGTGGAGTCTGTTCCCCGGGTGCAAACTGGGGTGGCCTATCTCCTCTCCCAGGCCAAAATTCATGGCAGGAGTAGACTGAAACCCTACGAAGCTGCAACCTCCACCCCAGCTACTAGCGGAAAACACTGTAACACTGGCATGGGGAGATGTCAGTAGGCCGTGCTGAAACTGATCAGCTTGGGGGACAGACAGCACAGTGCCTCCGAGGTCAGGGATGCCATCCTGGCTGAGATGGCATTTTTTTTTCCCTGCTACACCTGGGGCCTGGCATTTTTGCGCCTGTGATAATGGCTGGAACCTGGTAGCAGATCTGGAGCTTGCCAGACTCAAACACGGTCCACGCATGGCCCACGTTTTCCAACTTGTTGGTGCCATGTTTCTTTGAAACCTACACCATTGTGCCTGATATACAGGTCAAAGTGGGGCCATTTTCGTAAGTGAGAACTAGCCTCTGCTAGGCAGAAAACATTCAGAGCACACTCCTCTCATCTTCGCACCGTTGGCTGGCGGAGGAAGACGAGGGGGTTGGAGTGGCATCTGATGTCCCTATCCCACACGAGGCTAGAGGGTGCACTTCAGTGCATCCCATTGCTTCACCACAAATGGTGTGAAGGGGAGTGGAAAATGGAGGAAATGGAGAGTGACCCTTACAGTTGGGGCCAGCAAAGGCATGCCAAGTAACACACTGGCACACATGGCTGACTTCATCTTGGGTTGCTTTTCAACACATATTTCACATCATGAAGAACAAATAATACTGGATTTTTTCAAGCCTCGAACCCCGGTCTAGGTCTAATGTCTGTTCCTTTCTTATATTAGGGGAGAGGGAAAAAAAATTACTTCAGTGATACGTTTAGCGTACATAGACTGACTATTAATGTGTATCCCACTTAGTGTTGTTAGGGTTACACACCGTCACAACCTGGCTAAAGCTTCTATAGCTGTTAATAAAGTCAACATAACTTTACGGTATCCAAAAAGACAGCTGGTACCGACAGAGAGCAAGACAAATGTCACCCAAAGCTGTGAGCTCTGAACACCCACAGTGACTTTGGCGTCATCATCATTATAAGGGAGTGGGTGGTAATAAATAACTTGGCAGTGCCTAAAACCCAAAAAGCTTATACAACTATATTTACATTAAGATACACAAATGAAACTTTTCAGTAGCATGTCATGAGACAAGCTGATAAGCTCTTCCTTTGTGCAGTGCTATTTGAAAGTTAAACGCTGCCTTTATTTTAATTCTGGAGAAGGTGCAGACATTAGATTTAGAACATGTTGTCTTCATTGTCCAAATCCTCTATATAGGTAACGCGTTTTTCGGGCCGAGCTGTCTGGGAACGAGCTGGTGCAGCACTGACAACCTGGGTGAATATGGCAAGAGCCTGAGATGTAGGGTGAATGAATCCCCAAATTATTTGTGGAATTCCCAGTGAGACAATGGCACTGTATACCAGTATTAAAAATTGTGGGTGCACATAACCCCCATATATTCTTTGAATTCCCACTCAGACAATGGCACTGTATAGCAGTATTAAAAATTGTGGGTGCACGTAACCCCCATATATTCTTTGAATTCCCAGTCAGACAATGGCACTATATACCAGTATTAAAAATTGTGGGTGCACATAACCCCCATATATTCTTTGAATTCCCAGTCAGACAATGGCACTGTATACCAGTATTAAAAATTGTGGGTGCACATAACCCCCATATATTCTTTGAATTCCCAGTCAGACAATGGCACTGTATACCAGTATTAAAAATTGTGGGTGCACATAACCCCCATATATTCTTTGAATTCCCAGTCAGACAATGGCACTGTATACCAGTAGTAAAAATTGTGGGTGCACATAACCCCCATATATTCTTTGAATTCCCAGTCAGACAATGGAACTGTATAGCAGTAGCAAAAATTGTGGGTGCACGTCACCCCCATATATTCTTTGAATTCCCAGTCAGACAATGGCACTGTATAGCAGTATTAAAAATTGTGGGTGCACGTAACCCCCATATATTCTTTGAATTCCCAGTCAGACAATGGCACTGTATACCAGTATTAAAAATTGTGGGTGCACATAACCCCCATATATTCTTTGAATTCCCAGTCAGACAATGGCACTGTATACCAGTAGTAAAAATTGTGGGTGCACATAACCCCCATATATTCTTTGAATTCCCAGTCAGACAATGGAACTGTATAGCAGTAGCAAAAATTGTGGGTGCACGTCACCCCAATATATTCTTTGAATTCCCAGTTAGACAATGGCACTGTATACCAGTAGTAAAAATTGTGGGTGCACATAACCCCCATATATTCTTTGAATTCCCAGTCAGACAATGGCACTGTATACCAGTAGTAAAAATTGTGGGTGCACATAACCCCCATATATTCTTTGAATTCCCAGTCAGACAATGGAACTGTATAGCAGTAGCAAAAATTGTGGGTGCACGTCACCCCAATATATTCTTTGAATTCCCAGTTAGACAATGGCACTGTATACCAGTAGTAAAAATTGTGGGTGCACATAACCCCCATATATTCTTTGAATTCCCAGTCAGACAATGGCACTGTATAGCAGTATTAAAAATTGTGGGTGCACGTAACCCCCATATATTCTTTGAATTCCCAGTCAGACAATGGCACTGTATACCAGTATTAAAAATTGTGGGTGCACATAACCCCCATATATTCTTTGAATTCCCAGTCAGACAATGGCACTGTATACCAGTAGTAAAAATTGTGGGTGCACATAACCCCCATATATTCTTTGAATTCCCAGTCAGACAATGGAACTGTATAGCAGTAGCAAAAATTGTGGGTGCACGTCACCCCAATATATTCTTTGAATTCCCAGTTAGACAATGGCACTGTATACCAGTAGTAAAAATTGTGGGTGCACATAACCCCCATATATTCTTTGAATTCCCAGTCAGACAATGGCACTGTATACCAGTAGTAAAAATTGTGGGTGCACATAACCCCCATATATTCTTTGAATTCCCAGTGAGACAATGGAACTGTATAGCAGTAGCAAAAATTGTGGGTGCACGTCACCCCAATATATTCTTTGAATTCCCAGTTAGACAATGGCACTGTATACCAGTAGTAAAAATTGTGGGTGCACATAACCCCCATATATTCTTTGAATTCCCAGTCAGACAATGGCACTGTATACCAGTATTAAAAATTGTGGGTGCACATAACCCCCATATATTCTTTGAATTCCCAGTCAGACAATGGCACTGTATACCAGTATTAAAAATTGTGGGTGCACATAACCCCCATATATTCTTTGAATTGCCAGTCAGACAATGGCACTGTATACCAGTATTAAAAATTGTGGGTGCACGTAACCCCCATATATTCTTTGAATTCCCAGTCAGACAATGGCACTGTATAGCAGTATTAAAAATTGTGGGTGCACATAACCCCCATATATTCTTTGAATTCCCAGTCAGACAATGGCACTGTATACCAGTATTAAAAATTGTGGGTGCACATAACCCCCATATATTCTTTGAATTCCCAGTCAGACAATGGCACTGTATACCAGTATTAAAAATTGTGGGTGCACATAACCCCCATATATTCTTTGAATTCCCAGTCAGACAATGGCACTGTATACCAGTATTAAAAATTGTGGGTGCACATAACCCCCATATATTCTTTGAATTCCCAGTCAGACAATGGCACTGTATACCAGTATTAAAAATTGTGGGTGCACGTAACCCCCATATATTCTTTGAATTCCCAGTCAGACAATGGCACTGTATACCAGTATTAAAAATTGTGGGTGCACGTAACCCCCATATATTCTTTGAATTCCCAGTCAGACAATGGCACTGTATAGCAGTATTAAAAATTGTGGGTGCACGTAACCCCCATATATTCTTTGAATTCCCAGTCAGACAATGGCACTGTATACCAGTATTAAAAATTGTGGGTGCACATAACCCCCATATATTCTTTGAATTCCCAGTCAGACAATGGCACTGTATACCAGTAGTAAAAATTGTGGGTGCACATAACCCCCATATATTCTTTGAATTCCCAGTCAGACAATGGCACTGTATACCAGTATTAAAAATTGTGGGTGCACATAACCCCCATATATTCTTTGAATTCCCAGTCAGACAATGGCACTGTATACCAGTATTAAAAATTGTGGGTGCACATAACCCCCATATATTCTTTGAATTGCCAGTCAGACAATGGCACTGTATACCAGTATTAAAAATTGTGGGTGCACATAACCCCCATATATTCTTTGAATTCCCAGTCAGACAATGGCACTGTATACCAGTAGTAAAAATTGTGGGTGCACATAACCCCCATATATTCTTTGAATTCCCAGTCAGACAATGGCACTGTATACCAGTATTAAAAATTGTGGGTGCACATAACCCCCATATATTCTTTGAATTCCCAGTCAGACAATGGCACTGTATACCAGTATTAAAAATTGTGGGTGCACATAACCCCCATATATTCTTTGAATTGCCAGTCAGACAATGGCACTGTATACCAGTATTAAAAATTGTGGGTGCACGTAACCCCCATATATTCTTTGAATTCCCAGTCAGACAATGGCACTGTATAGCAGTATTAAAAATTGTGGGTGCACGTAACCCCCATATATTCTTTGAATTCCCAGTCAGACAATGGCACTGTATACCAGTATTAAAAATTGTGGGTGCACATAACCCCCATATATTCTTTGAATTCCCAGTCAGACAATGGCACTGTATACCAGTATTAAAAATTGTGGGTGCACATAACCCCCATATATTCTTTGAATTCCCAGTGAGACAATGGAACTGTATAGCAGTAGCAAAAATTGTGGGTGCACGTCACCCCAATATATTCTTTGAATTCCCAGTCAGACAATGGCACTGTATACCAGTAGTAAAAATTGTGGGTGCACATAACCCCCATATATTCTTTGAATTGCCAGTCAGACAATGGCACTGTATACCAGTATTAAAAATTGTGGGTGCACATAACCCCCATATATTCTTTGAATTCCCAGTCAGACAATGGCACTGTATAGCAGTATTAAAAATTGTGGGTGCACATAACCCCCATATATTCTTTGAATTCCCAGTGAGACAATGGCACTGTATACCAGTAGCAAAAATTGTGGGTGTATATAGCCCCAATTCTATTGCTAGGGGACTTGCAGGGTATTTCTGAGGTGAAGGTGGGGGGGCACACCGTTGGAACGGGGATTTGGGGTGTATATATGGGGTATACGGGAATACACTGTCAGTGTGTTCCATTCAGGATCCTGGGAAAGCTGGGTTGCGGCGATTGAGCCCGTCAGTGCCACGTTACACTGACAAGCTTCTCCCTGGAATTGAAGTTATATGTAAGCCCAATATATTCTTTGAATTCCCAGTCAGACAATGGCACTATATGGCAGTAGCAAAAATAGTGGGTGTATATAGCCCCAATTCTATTGCTAGGGGACTTGCAGGGTATTTCTGGGGTGAAGGTGGGGGGGCACACCGTTGGAACGGGTATCGGGGGTATATATCGGGTATACGGGAATACACTGACAGTGTATTCCATTCAGGATCCTGGGAAAGCTGGGTTGCGGCGATTGAGCCCGTCAGTGCCACGTTACACTGACAAGCTTCTCCCTGGAATTTAGCTCTTACAAGAGCTGTTGGTTGTCTTCTCCTTCCTATCCTAGCCTGTCCCTGCCTACCCAGAATCTAACCCCTAGCTAACTGGACGGAAACCTCCGTCCTCGGTGAATTGCAAGCTCAGAATGACGCGAAGCTGGGCGGCGCTGTTCTTTTAAATTAGAGGTCACATGTTTTCGGCAGCCAATGGGTTTTGCCTACTTTTTTCAACGTCACCGGTGTCGTAGTTCCTGTCCCACCTACCCTGCGCTGTTATTGGAGCAAAAAAGGCGCCAGGGAAGGTGGGAGGGGAATCGAGTAATGGCGCACTTTACCACGCGGTGTTCGATTCGATTCGAACATGCCGAACAGCCTAATATCCGATCGAACATGAGTTCGATAGAACACTGTTCGCTCATCTCTAATTATAAAGTGAATTTATTTTTTTTATATATTTATATTATTTATGCACTATATGGTAATACTATATGTACAATGTATGTTGGTATTATTTGTGCAGTATATAGTAGTTTTATTCATGTATTATATAGTAGGTTTTATCATGTTCTAGTTGTATTACTTATGTACGCTGGTATTATTTGTGTATGATACCGTATGATACTTTTACTTGAGCACTGTACAGTAGTTTTATTCATGTATTATATAGCAGGTTTATTTATGCACTACATCCAGAATATTGTACGATGCTTTTATTTGTGCACTATATGTTGGTTTTGAAGGATATTTCTTGTGATGTTGTTGCTATTTGCAGTGATATCATAAAATTGAAGTTGAACATTTTTTTTTATCTTTTATCCGCTTTTTGTTACTTTGTATCTCTCAGTAATCCAGATAGACGAGGTTAGTGGTTACATATTCTCCAGTCCTGTCTAAGTCTCACTAGTTATTAATATTCCATAGATATTAGCAGTTCTGCACGTGGGCAGCCGGCTCGCTATGGAAAAACCTTGATTTCTTATCTTCATGTATATAGGCTCCAGCACTCGGATACACCTATAGACAATACTACATTGCACCCTCTGCTATACCTGCACATATGCACTTGCGTTATGACCTACTTCTATTCCCTTATGCTTAGAGCCTATAGATCCCATAGGCGATCATTACCCGGAGCTGCAGGCTATTTCTGTACGCTTGGAGGATTATGAAGACACGGCTGTTAATGGCGTCTCTCATGGACTCTGCTCTATTTAGCACCAACTTAAAGACTAAATAAAGTTTTATTGCAAAAGTATTTTAAATATTCCTCCCTTAAAGTTTCCATAAAACAAATAGTAAAGCGGGAGCGTAATGGCCTCCCCTTTATGGCTACATCACAAGCTCACCTAATGAGATGATTATGAACAACAGGAGAAGCTGGAAATCATCTCGCCCAGCCAAAAAATGGAGAACTATATATAACAGCAGAAAAGCCAAGACAAGAGCGCGAGGCAGAGAATATCCAGGAGATACATGATGGGTAATCTTATGACAAATGCACTAAGGAAAATGAGCTTTTAATGCATCACAGGCCTCTTCATGAATCACTTTTATGTGCTGAAGGTCCTGGGCAGACATGATTCTTGTTAATATGAATTCTGCAAAATAATAAAATGATGGCTCTCCAGTCTAGTGGAAAACAAGAGCCATATACAATCCCCTGTACAAGTATAGCAGGTGGCATGGAGTCACTCAGCAGTACCTGCTACCACCTCATAGGATAATACACTATCATCTGATAATAAGCAGGTGACAGCTAAGACATCCATTATCATTAGGAGCTGCTATGGCAAGAACTACAGCAGGCAGCAAATGTTATATCTGGAATACGGCAGAGAATTACTATGTAAGCAATTCCCCAATATAACTGGTGAGCACAATAGGATGGAAGCCAAATAAGCTACCTATAATTCAACACTATTCCGGATAGCAGGGTCTATGACTAGGCTCTCACCAAAGCTTGCCGCAAGGCAGGATGGACTTGGCTGCTAGAGACCCAGGCTGGATCTACAGAGTAATATCTGAAAAAACAGGTGGCTGTATACTGTGTATGTAGTGAGCTCCCCCTAGTGGTGACTGTATAATCTGTATGTAGTGAGCTCCCCCTAGTGGTGACTGTATAATCTGTATGTAGTGAGCTCCCCCTAGTGGTGACTGTATAATCTGTATGTAGTGAGCTCCCTCTAGTGGTGACTGTATAATCTGTATGTAGTGAGCTCCTCCTAGTGGTGACTGTATAATCTGTATGTAGTGAGCTCCCCCTAGTGGTGACTGTATAATCTGTATGTAGTGAGCTCCCCCTAGTGGTGACTGTATAATCTGTATGTAGTGAGCTCCTCCTAGTGGTGACTGTATAATCTGTATGTAGTGAGCTCCCCCTAGTGGTGACTGTATAATCTGTATGTAGTGAGCTCCCCCTAGTGGTGGCTGTATAATCTGTATGTAGTGAGCTCCTCCTAGTGGTGACTGTATAATCTGTATATAGTGAGCTCCCTCTAGTGGTGACAGTATAATCTGTATGTAGTGAGCTCCTCCTAGTGGTGACTGTATAATCTGTATGTAGTGAGCTCCCCCTAGTGGTGACTGTATAATCTGTATGCAGTGAGCTCCCTCTAGTGGTGACAGTATAATCTGTATGTAGTGAGCTCCTCCTAGTGGTGACTGTATAATCTGTATGTAGTGAGCTCCCCTAGTGGTGACTGTATAATCTGTATGTAGTGAGCTCCCCCTAGTGGTGACTGTATAATCTGTATGCAGTGAGCTCCTCCTAGTGGTGACTGTATAATCTGTATGTAGTGAGCTCCCCCTAGTGGTGACTGTATAATCTGTATGTAGTGAGCTCCCCCTAGTAGTGACTGTATAATCTGTATGTAGTGAGCTCCCCCTAGTGGTGACTGTATAATCTGTATGTAGTGAGCTCCCCCTAGTGGTGACTGTATAATCTGTATGTAGTGAGCTCCTCCTAGTGGTGACTGTATAATCTGTTTGTAGTGAGCCCCCCCTAGTGGTGACAGTATAATCTGTATGTAGTGAGCTCCTCCTAGTGGTGACTGTATAATCTGTATGTAGTGAGCTCCTCCTAGTGGTGACTGTATAATCTGTATATAGTGAGCTCCTCCTAGTGGTGACTGTATAATCTGTATGTAGTGAGCTCCCCCTAGTGGTGACTGTATAATCTGTATGTAGTGAGCTCCTCCTAGTGGTGACTGTATAATCTGTTTGTAGTGAGCCCCCCCTAGTGGTGACTGTATATTCTGTATGTAGTGAGCTCCCCCTAGTGGTGACTGTATAATCTGTATGTAGTGAGCTCCCTCTAGTGGTGACTGTATAATCTGTATGTAGTGAGCTCCTCCTAGTGGTGACTGTATAATCTGTATGTAGTGAGCTCCTCCTAGTGGTGACTGTATAATCTGTATGTAGTGAGCTCCTCCTAGTGGTGACTGTATAATCTGTATGTAGTGAGCTCCCCCTAGTGGTGACTGTATAATCTGTATGTAGTGAGCTCCCCCTAGTGGTGGCTGTATAATCTGTATGTAGTGAGCTCCCCCTAGTGGTGACTGTATAATCTGTATGTAGTGAGCTCCCCCTAGTGGTGACTGTATAATCTGTATGTAGTGAGCTCCTCCTAGTGGTGACTGTATAATCTGTATGTAGTGAGCTCTTCCTACTGGTGACTGTATAATCTGTATGTAGTGAGCTCCCCCTAGTGGTGACTGTATAATCTGTATGTAGTGAGCTCCCTCTAGTGGTGAAAACAGCTAGCATTGTATTCTATGTAAAATGACACAATCGCTTACAGATATTGCTCTTATATTATTATGGATCATGGATAGGAAATCTGTGGATCAGCAAAGTTGTTATTAATGGCATCACACTGACAGGCACAACCTTGGAGGACTCCTATAAACTAATGAGAGAATAATTAAGATGCAGATTGTGTTTATTCTCCATGCCTGGATTACATCATCATTTACTGTATCTTGGTACATAAGACGTATTCTCCGCGGGGCCGAGTTTTCAAACTTCTCATGCAGATCAGTCGATGGTTTAATCAAGTATGGAAATCAGTTGGGTAAGTGCAATGTATCCCGAGGACCAGCGCCAGTCTGCAGCCTGCACAGCACCTATCAGCACCCCCCCCCCCCCCCTGTGCACCGCAGCCAGCAGGAGGCGCCAGGTCACATTGGTTCCATGACATTAGCTTATAGTGACATTTGACCTTTGCCTTGACCCTTTCTTTACCAGATCCCAGCATCCCTACTGCTAGGGAACAACCAGGAACTTTTACATTAGGAAGAACAGGGTGGGATTCTAATTTTTGAGTCCTGCTTCTCCGTCCTGTCTCCATGCTTTATCCTGCAGCACTGCTTGTTCAGCACAACATAAGCAGGACGTCAGTGCACAGAGAGAGAATTCCCATTACAGGACAGGACCATTATAAACTACGAGCAACAATAAAGCTCCAGTGATAAAACCTGGAAACCTCCCATAAACCGCGAGGAATGATGAGGCGATTGTAGAGCTCCACTTTAATGTTGTCTATGATAGGAGTAATGGGAAGCTTTGTCCCTCTATGGTCTGACCCTCCTGTCATCATTACAGTGACAGGCGCTGGGATATATATTGGGGCAGATTTCTGGCTGGAGTTGACTCCTGTATCAGTTTATTGCAGGTTTTGCAGAGGTCTTCAGCATTTCTGCCGTCCAATTATTTACCCTCATATGTCCTCTGTCCCTGCGGCCCATGAAAGTGCTGAAGCCATAATTCAGCCAGAGAAAAATCCATTGTTTCCACTTAACAAGAACCTGTGTATTATTATAGCTCAACAGCTCGATGGCGAGTCAAAAGGTGAAGAATGTAAAAATGTGTCTTCATTATAATTCATGTTTTAGGATAGACGCGTCGCCTCCAGCAGCCGCCATAGCTGTAAAACCAGGGGAGACGATGGACGGAGCATCAAGCTGACTGGATGAGTGTATGGAGAGAGGACAGGAACGGATGGGCCGTAACAGACCTACAGTCCTGATCTGTACAGGTCCTTGATGTTTAAAACTAGAGATAAGCGAGTAGTATTTGATGGTATATTACGGTATTCAAAATACTCACGCTCGTTCGAATACTATCGCTATTCGCAGTAAAGATTCGATTCAGTACCAGTGTTGATTTGCCGAATGCTATATAGCATTCGGAAAATCAACGCTGTTTCTGCACAGGCTCGTCTTTGCTAGTCGGGAAAGCTGGTTATGCGGGTGCTGACTTTTTCCCACAGGAATGCATTGACCAGCGTTGATTGACCGAATGCTATACAGTGTACAGCATTCGGCCAATCAATGCTGTTTCTGCAGGATGAGGAAGGGCCGGTTCACATTAGTGCTTGCCTCCTGTCTGCAGGAGGACCCCCCTGAATGGAATATCAGCGCAACTGCAAGCGCTGGACAGTTAAAGCACATGGACCCCATAGACTATAATGGGGTCCATGCGCTTTAACTGCACAGCGCTCCTCCTAAACACTCTCCTCCTGCTACTCGTGGACTTGGTGACTCTCCTTTGGTCGAGAAGTGGTTTCCCCTGAAACGAGCATTTTTTACTCTACTCGAAATGAATATCAAATATTGAATATTTCACTACTCGCTCATCTCTATTTAAGACACAACACCAGCCCAACTCTTTCAAGGGGACTTTATACCAACTCCGATTTTTTGTATCTTTCAATAGGAGCCACTGCACAGAGTCTGGCACTTGGAATTTTGACTATAACCCCTCCATTCTTGAGCAATCAGCGCTATTAACTTCAGCACACAATATACTAAAGTGGCACTCCACTGACAGAAGAGACAAACTAGTGTATTGTGTGCTGAAACTAATAGTGCTGATTGTTCAGGGATGGTGGGGCTAGAGGAAAAAAAAGAAGAGGACATCAGATGGGAGCTGTAAAGCTATGAAGATCTGAGCTACTGTTATGGGAAGCCTATCGGGGGTCTACCTCCTAAAGTGGTTGCCGCTCGCCCTGCAGGCCCAGTGTGTATTAATAGGGGCAGGCACAAGCCGGTGGTCAGGACAGGCAGCAAAACGTCAGGATTAAGCCAAGGTCAGACTTAGGATCTGCCATCAATATTAATACCAGGCACTGTAGGGTCCACCTGAGCCAAAAAAAATTGTTGCAAATAAAATAATTGTTGCAAATTGTCATAATTTACAAATGCATTTTTTTGCAGTCTTGCAGCAAGTTTCGCCCCATGCATTATAAAGGTCACGTCAAAAGCAATCGCCCAAGACACAGGAATTCTGGGATTCCTTCCGGTGAGTCCCGTGAAAAGGTCTCTAATACGAAAAAAGTATTTCTTCAAAAGTATCACCATAACAATCAGAGTCTGAGACACATTGTAGCCAAGGATTCCAGCACCTGATGATATGGTAACATAATAAGATAAGATAAGATAAGATAATCCTTTAATAGTCCCACAATGGGGAAATTTCAGTGATACAGTGATTCAGTAATACACCGTCATCCGGCAAAAAAAAACCAAAAATACTGTATAACGGACACAAATTCTGTACACAAGAGTTAGCGAAGCCCAAGTGTGATACAATGTAACCAAGAATTCAGGTAACGGGTGTAGAAGATTCCAAAAGAGGAAATCAACAGCAGACAAAGCGTCATATCATAGGGAGAACAAGGGAAAAATGACCAATTGTCACAAGAGACGTCAATATGGCGCCATTTCTGTCCCACTTTTATGCCAACACAAAGCTGCGCCAGCTGTTCTAAGTGACCCCCATTGTGAGAGTGTTCAGACCGGAGTCACCGCGAGGACCGCGACACCATGTTCTGCTGTTTACAAACTGCTTATCACTAGGAAATAACTTGGCTAATCTTTACAAACTGTTTGCCGAGAGCAAATTAATGATGCATTTGTTTAGCGAAAAGCTTTATTCTCTCGCCCCGCACCCGTCCGGGTAAGTACACCATCCAGTCTATTTAGAAATTGTTTATTTGCACTGAAGACGCCAAGTTTGGAAATTGCATGTTTAATTGGTGGTGGGTATCTGCTGACAGCTGGTAAAACCGTAACAGCCTGTGCAAGAGATGTCCCTAGAATGTGCCGCCGCCAATTGTATACAGAGATGTAGTACAGTATAATACAGACACGAAAGCAGAAGAGAGCGCAAAATACTCTCCATCCGCACAAACTACACCCAACATATGAGTATACGGCGGAGTATGACATCACCGAGAGCAACTCCGAGGAGGAGGGAAAGAAACCTGATAATACTGAGATAGAACAAGGAAATCAGGGAAGTATTAAGGCAGTTATATTCTTGTATATAGGAGCAGTATTATAGTAGTTATATTCATGTACATAGGGGCAGTATTATAGTAGTCATATTCTTGTACATAGGAGTAGTATCATAGTAGTTATATTCTTGTACATAGGAGTAGTATTATAGAAGTTATATTCTTGTACATAGGAGGTAGTATTATAGTAGTTATATTCTTGTACATAGGAGTAGTATTATAGTAGTTATATTCTTGTACATAGGAGTAGTATTATAGAAGTTATATTCTTGTATATAGGAGCAGTATTATAGAAGTTATATTCTTGTACATAGGAGCAGTATTATAGTAGTTATATTCTTGTACATAGGAGCAGTATTATAGTAGTTATATTCTTGTACATAGGAGCAGTATTATAGTAGTTATATTCTTGTACATAGGAGTAGTATTATAGTAGTTATATTCTTGTACATAGGAGCAGTATTATAGTAGTTATATTCTTGTACATAGGAGCAGTATTATAGTAGTTATATTCTTGTACATAGGAGTAGTATTATAGTAGTTATATTCTTGTACATAGGAGGTAGTATTATAGTAGTTATATTCTTGTACATAGGAGTAGTATTATAGTAGTTATATTCTTGTACATAGGAGCAGTATTATAGTAGTTATATTCTTGTACATAGGAGGTAGTATTATAGTAGTTATATTCTTGTACATAGGAGTAGTATTATAGTAGTTATATTCTTGTACATAGGAGCAGTATTATAGTAGTTATATTCTTGTACATAGGAGTAGTATTATAGAAGTTATATTCTTGTATATAGGAGCAGTATTATAGCAGTTATATTCTTGTACATAGGAGTAGTATTATAGTAGTTATATTCTTGTACATAGGAGTAGTATTATAGAAGTTATATTCTTGTACATAGGAGGTAGTATTATAGAAGTTATATTCTTGTACATAGGAGTAGTATTATAGAAGTTATATTCTTGTACATAGGAGCAGTATTATAGTAGTTATATTCTTGTACATAGGAGTAGTATTATAGAAGTTATATTCTTGTACATAGGAGTAGTATTATAGAAGTTATATTCTTGTACATAGGAGCAGTATTATAGTAGTTATATTCTTGTACATAGGAGTAGTATTATAGAAGTTATATTCTTGTATATAGGAGCAGTATTATAGTAGTTATATTCTTGTACATAGGAGTAGTATTATAGAAGTTATATTCTTGTACATAGGAGTAGTATTATAGAAGTTATATTCTTGTACATAGGAGTAGTATTATAGTAGTTATATTCTTGTACATAGGAGTAGTATTATAGAAGTTATATTCTTGTACATAGGAGGTAGTATTATAGTAGTTATATTCTTGTACATAGGAGCAGTATTATAGTAGTTATATTCTTGTACATAGGAGCTAGTATTATAGAAGTTATCTTCTTGTACATAGGAGTAGTATTATAGAAGTTATATTCTTGTATATAGGAGCAGTATTATAGTAGTTATATTCTTGTACATAGGAGTAGTATTATAGTAGTTATATTCTTGTACATAGGAGTAGTATTATAGTAGTTATATTCTTGTACATAGGAGTAGTATTATAGTAGTTATATTCTTGTACATAGGAGGTAGTATTATAGTAGTTATATTCTTGTACATAGTAGTATTATAGTAGTTATATTCTTGTACATAGGAGTAGTATTATAGTAGTTATATTCTTGTACATAGGAGGTAGTATTATAGTAGTTATATTCTTGTACATAGGAGTAGTATTATAGTAGTTATATTCTTGTACATAAGAGCAGTATTATAGTAGTTATATTCTTGTACATAGGAGTAGTACTATAGTAGTTATATTCTTGTACATAGGAGGTAGTATTATAGTAGTTATATTCTTGTACATAGGAGGTAGTATTATAGTAGTTATATTCTTGTACATAGGAGTAGTATTATAGTAGTTACATTCTTGTATATAGGAGTAGTATTATAGTAGTTATATTCTTGTACATAGGAGGTAGTATTATAGTAGTTATATTCTTGTACATAGGAGTAGTATTATAGTAGTTATATTCTTGTACATAGGAGGTAGTATTATAGTAGTTATATTCTTGTACATAGTAGTATTATAGTAGTTATATTCTTGTACATAGGAGTAGTATTATAGTAGTTATATTCTTGTACATAGGAGGTAGTATTATAGTAGTTATATTCTTGTACATAGGAGTAGTATTATAGTATATTCTTGTACATAGGAGGTAGTATTATAGTAATTATATTCTTGTACATAGGAGTAGTATTATAGTAGTTATATTCTTGTACATAGGAGTAGTATTATAGTAGTTATATTCTTGTACATAGGAGGTAGTATTATAGTAATTATATTCTTGTACATAGGAGCAGTATTATAGTAGTTATATTCTTGTACATAGGAGCAGTATTATAGTAGTTATATTCTTGTACATAGGAGTAGTATTATAGTAGTTATATTCTTGTACATAGGAGTAGTATTATAGTAGTTATATTCTTGTACATAGGAGTAGTATTATAGTAGTTGTATTCTTGTACATAGGAGGTAGTATTATAGTAGTTATATTCTTGTACATAGGAGGTAGTATTATAGTAGTTATATTCTTGTACATAGGAGGTAGTATTATAGTAGTTATATTCTTGTACATAGGAGGTAGTATTATAGTAGTTATATTCTTGTACATAGAAGTAGTATTATAGTAGTTATATTCTTGTACATAGGAGTAGTATTATAGTAGTTATATTCTTGTACATAGGAGTAGTATTATACTAGTTATATTCTTGTACATAGGAGCAGTATTATAGTAGTTATATTCTTGTACATAGGAGGTAGTATTATAGTAGTTATATTCTTGTACATAGGAGCAGTATTATAGTAGTTATATTCTTGTACATAGGAGTAGTATTATAGTAGATATATTCTTGTACATAGGAGCAGTATTATAGTAGTTATATTCTTGTACATAGGAGGTAGTATTATAGTAGTTATATTCTTGTACATAGGAGCAGTATTATAGTAGTTATATTCTTGTACATAGGAGTAGTATTATAGTAGATATATTCTTGTACATAGGAGCAGTATTATAGTAGTTATATTCTTGTACATAGGAGCAGTATTATAGTAGTTATATTCTTGTACATAGGAGGTAGTATTATAGTAGTTATATTCTTGTACATAAGAGCAGTATTATAGTAGTTATATTCTTGTACATAGGAGTAGTATTATAGTAATTATATTCTTGTACATAGGAGTAGTATTATAGTAGTTGTATTCTTGTACATAGGAGGTAGTATTATAGTAGTTATATTCTTGTACATAGGAGGTAGTATTATAGTAGTTATATTCTTGTACATAGGAGCAGTATTATAGTAGTTATATTCTTGTACATAGGAGCAGTATTATAGTAGTTATATTCTTGTACATAGGAGTAGTATTATTGTAGTTATATTCTTGTATATAGGAGCAGTATTATAGTAGTTATATTCTTGTACATAGGAGCAGTATTATAGTAGTTATATTCTTGTACATAGGAGGTAGTATTATAGTAGTTATATTCTTGTACATAGGAGCAGTATTATAGTAGTTATATTCTTGTACATAGGAGTAGTATTATAGTAGTTATATTCTTGTACATAGGAGGTAGTATTATAGTAGTTATATTCTTGTACATAGGAGCAGTATTATAGTAGTTATATTCTTGTACATAGGAGCAGTATTATAGTAGTTATATTCTTGTACATAGGAGTAGTATTATAGTAGTTATATTCTTGTACATAGGAGGTAGTATTATAGTAGTTATATTCTTGTACATAGGAGTAGTATTATAGTAGTTATATTCTTGTACATAGGAGGTAGTATTATAGTAGTTATATTCTTGTACATAGGAGTAGTATTATAGTAGTTATATTCTTGTACATAGGAGGTAGTATTATAGTAGTTATATTCTTGTACATAGGAGGTAGTATTATAGTAGTTATATTCTTGTACATAGGAGGTAGTATTATAGTAGTTATATTCTTGTACATAGGAGTAGTATTATAGTAGTTATATTCTTGTACATAGGAGGTAGTATTATAGTAGTTATATTCTTGTACATAGGAGCAGTATTATAGTAGTTATATTCTTGTACATAGGAGCAGTATTATAGTAGTTATATTCTTGTACATAGGAGCAGTATTATAGTAGTTATATTCTTGTACATAGGAGTAGTATTATAGTAGTTATATTCTTGTACATAGGAGGTAGTATTATAGTAGTTATATTCTTGTACATAGGAGGTAGTATTATAGTAGTTATATTCTTGTACATAGGAGGTAGTATTATAGTAGTTATATTCTTGTATATAGGAGTAGTATTATAGTAGTTATTTTCCTGTACATAGGGGCAGTATTATTATATAGTAGTAATTATAATTCTTTACATAAAGGACTTTCCTACTATCTGACTAAATATAAAATCTATGAATATTTCTTGCGTCTGTCTCTTCTCTCATTGTCTGTCTCGCATTCTGTTCGTTGTATTCTCTGGCACTAAGTAATGAGCTGTATTAGAACAATTTCATTACATTTTGCAGCCTACATTGTACATCCAGCACATACATCGTGCCATCAATTATTTAGATCTTGAAGTGATGTCGGGGGGTTAGACATTTAACAAGACTCCTCTACACCAGAGATGTGACCTTGATCTGCATATTCACTTTCCAGTCTTTGATTCCTGCCAATGCTCAGGCTGAAACTTTTATCTTTTATACTGAAAGCAATTATATAGCGGCAGATGCTTTCGGAAAGTGATGTCATTTACTGTGACGTGTAAAGATTCGGTCCATTTTGGTCGGGGTTGGGAATGATTTTTCTTCCACCCAGCTCTTCTAGTTACTGGAAGACATCTTTATACTGACAGCTCTGGCATTGGAAATAACAAGGGGCCTGAGGCGATGAGGCTGAGCTCTGTCTGACCATTAATCGGTGCACAAGCCTGGGTGGAGGAGGAAAGAATTGGCCTTCCAATAGATTTGTCACATTATTCTTCATTGCACTTCCAATGTACAGGTGTGTAGGGGACAGGGGTTACATTAAAATATATGAATATAAAATAAGAGATTGTGACTTCTTCACCTTGGTCCTCTGTATTGCTCTGCAGATATAATGTGGCTATAGCAGCCCATCACTGGCCTAGTTGACTACCCCTTTAATCGGGCATCAATCTTTTAACATTAAATTGTCTTTACTTCCAAATCTGTAACTTTTTATTTCACAATAAATTTATATAAAGGATCAGAGCTCCATTTTTCAACCTCAGAGCTCCAAATCCCCTGATTTTCCGCACACAACCATGAAGGCACATGGTAACATTGTTATGTCCTGCATTATCCACCAGGGGCAGCATAGAGGAAGCTGCAAGCTTTATATTATTAATATTGAGCTCAGTGTATACATTGTATTCAACAATGTTTTGTGCACCCTGTAGTGGTGGCTGCAGGAAGGCAACTTTGTATCATACAACTCTTGAGTATGCAGAGGGTTTGGAGCTCTGTATCAGCAAACTTAAGATTAAAAAAACACAAAAAACCCCAGAATATTATTGTCATGTCATCTCTATTATCCTGCACCCTCTAAAGGATAGCAAGTCGCAGATGATTTAACCCATTAAAGCATAATGACACACATGTACGTCATCTGAGCCTGACTGTATCTGACAGAAGGGATCTTACTGCAATGGTCACAGACAGAGAAAACATCAAAGACTTCTTACATGTTGTGGTTAATATTGTCCTGCTCTTGGGTCTGTGATGCAACCGCTTTTACATCTTGTTCTGTAAGTAAGACTAAAGTCACATCTACAGCACAGACCTGCCAGAAATCTCTGGTTGTGCTGCAAATCCACCCATTTCAGTTATAAAAATTGACATCTGCCGGACCTCATTCTAGTCTATGGGTCCTTGTGCTGAGTTCATATCCGTCATAGATCGGATCCGTTATTGTCCCTTTTTCCATCCCTCTGATCCTCTCTGATGAGTAGAACGGAGAGCAAAGCACAGATGATAGTGACGTAACACCAATAACATAGGACTGCACGTCCGTTTATGAGAAACTTTGTTTTTCGAGTCCTCGCCATTTTCACGATCTCTTCTTTTTGCATTCACCAACGTAAAACAAGTCCTGATCTATCTGCCCATACATAATGGATAGTTACAATGTATCAGCGCAGATAAGAACGATCAGATCGAAGTCCAGGACAGATGAGAGCTCAGCTCCAGAGATTTCCTTGCACTGATACATTGTAACACATTGCAAATCCTTCTATCTGTGTAAATTCTACTACAGCTTCATCGCCTTCCTTCAGGCTCTTCAGACACTTCTCTTTAAGACGTTGTATTGATCATAATATCAGACTAATTGTTCTACAATGACAAGATGGGAAACTCTCTATACATTCAGAGGTAAGTGGAGCTCCGACAGCGAGAGATAAGTGCACAGCGAGACTCTTGTGTAATCTTACGTCTTCTACCGTGGGAGGCGCATTCCCATACAATGTCTGTAGAAGACTTAATGCTGCATAATTGATAATATTCGCCTTTCACAGCCATTTAGATGCTATAACATAAACCACGTCGAATCCAATATTCCTATAGACGACTCATCTAGTGGAAAGGTTCCGTTTTAGTTTTTTTATGGATAAAAGGCGATAATGCGCAGCTTTTAGGATGTGACCGCAGCCTTCACTTTCCTTACAATTGTTACATTGATAAATCACTACCGAGAGCATCAGCCTTAAAGATCTGAAGCACAAACTCAACACTTTATCAATACAAGTAAGAGGCCTATTCTTCTTATGGGGATCCAGCTGCTAGAACAATGCACCCTGGGAAAATGGATGCAGATGAGCTCCATGTGAAATCTTAATAAATTGCACCATTTGGTGAATTCCCAAATATCTGACACTTAAAATCTGACCCTCCATTTAGCATTTTAATTGCTTTAAATTTGCCAGAGATTCTTAGATCTTCTCCAGAACTGTGAACAGGGATACAGCAAAGCCCTTGATCTATAGACAAGACTGTCTAGGCGTTGTTGCATCTCATTAGTTCAGAGTAGGTTCTGATTGGCTGTAAGTGGTGCGCAGTGCACTGCCTCACCTATAGGTAGCACTAGAGGGATAAGATTCAAGGAGTCGGGCCTATATTGTATCTGCACCCTCCAGTCCTCTTATATAGCTTGACACTTCTTGCATTTCTCAATGTGACACCTTCCAATCAAAACCGTTATCTGAAGTTGCAAATGCTAATGCTTTATCCATAAATTTCTGTCTTGTTGTTCATGGCTGGTCTAAGATCTGGGGTTATAATATGGGGTAGATGTCTGTCTGTCCATATGGAATATTTGAGGATTCGTATTGATGAGGATAGGTGACACAGATACAGATACAGAGGCGCACAAAGTAGCAAAAAGTTGAAGAATCCAATCTTGTGTCTTCCAATAGACATGAAGGGCCATATGGCTGCTCTTCAGCTACTGAGGAGGGGATTCCAGCCCAAGGGTTTGCCTATGAACCTCCATCACCCTTGATCCCTTGGCTGGATTATGATATTGATTTTCTCTGCCCATCTTCTAGTGAAGTCCAATAATCCAATAATCCAAGCTATTTAATAATCTGACCCTATCCAATGCACAACTCCATGATAACCATAGTACATGTCAGAAACCAGAGACCAGTTATAAGACTGCCGACCAAAACTTCTCAACCTCAGATCCAATCAGAACTTTGGATGGGAGGAAGATTCCTGCAGCAGGAACCTCCCCCCACCACTTTGCTGACAACAGATACTGTACACCAGGCTTATTATACCGCCCCTTTAAGATAAAGACTGGAATAGGCTGAAATAACGTTTAGTATTAATAGATGCCTAAAAATATAAAATAATAATCAACTAAATATCATAAATACTGAAAACAGAAACTCATCAACTCCGCAACCTCCAGCCGTTAATCTATAGAAGAAGACATCCCTCCTGGTATTGACCATCTGTTTAAGAGTAGGAAGCATATACAGAACAGAACCGTACCCAGATGGTGTTGTCGTGATGATACGGTTTCCAGTTGCGTCCGGTATCGCTAAACATAACGCTGAAACGTGTCACCCAGTCGGAGCTTCCATGTCTCCCCTGCGTGGCGGCTCCGGTGATGTCGAATCTCTCGCCCAAATCAATCTGTAGCCATTGCTTTGCGTTCGATTGCAGCGGGGACCAACCGCCGACTCCTACGAGAAAGAGCAAAAAAAAAAATCAGAAGAGATAAATACAGGAGCCGCTCGTGTAATCACCACATTGTTCTGTGCCGCAATTTTCTGCCAAGAAAGGAACAATTATCAAATCAAACATAATGGGAAATGTTGACGTTCTGTGAACTTCTTAAGTGTTCTTTTCTCAAAGAATTAACATGTTCTCGTCAACGCCACATCTTCAGCGCTCCGATCCTACACAATTGTTTAAAGGACTGTTAATGCTTAAGATGGCCGCCTGCGCTGATATCGCGCCCGCATAGGGATGTGACTCTCTCTGCAGGTTCTTAACGCTGGACCTTAAAGGGGGCCTTTCCCCAACTCCAACGCTTTGTATCCTTAGGCTCTACTCCACTATTTCCAGTTCAGTTGGAGTTTTTTTTCTCTAGTCCCCACCAATCCTGAGTGATAGGTGCTTTTAGTTTTAACCTCCAATATGCTAATTAGGCTTTCTACTGTCAGGTAGGTGGTCCTGAACTGGAGCAAACAGCCTAGGACCGCCCACCTGACAGTAAAGAGTCTAATTAGCATATTGGGTGGTGACATTTTCAGCACCAATTGCTCAGGAATGGTGGGGGCTAGAGAAAAAATTCCAAATGTACTAGAATCAATGGAGCAGCCCTACTGGAATGTGCCAAAATTAGGAATTGGTGATGGTGGTGGAAGGTCCTGGGGAAGAAGTGATCATTGGGAGCAGGAAGGTTTCCTCGCCTAACTGATTGACTATAGCTAACCACTATCTAGTAGAGATGAGCGAACGGCGTTCCATCAAATTGGTATTCAATCGAATATCAGAATGCTCGAGATATTCGATTCCAATTGAATACCACACTGCAAATGCACAAAAAATTTGTATCCCCTTCCACCTTCCCTGGCACTTTTTTTTCAGCAATAACTGTGCAGGGCAGGTGGGACAAGAACTACGACAACGGAGGCATAAAAAAAAAATCGGAAAAAGTCATTGGCTGGCGAAATCAGGTGACCTCCACTTTATACGAAGAGTGGATTTCAGATTCGGTTCATATGAGATTGCTACACCGCTATATCTCAGGTATAGCAGAGTTGACACAGCGCTGTTACATCTCAGAATCGTCCACAGTCCGATCTCAGATGTAGCAGTGTTGAGCGCACAGCTTTGCTACACCTGAGATGTAGCAGAGCTGGCCATGCGCTGAGCTCTGCTACACCCGAAATGTAGCAGAGCTGAGTGTGTGCTGAGCTCTGCTACACCAGAGATGTAGAAGAGCTAATTGCTGGGGGAGATGGATTCTAAGATCGGTCCACAGTCCGATCTCAGATGTAGCCGTGTTGAGCGCACAGCACTGCTGCATCTCAGGTGTAGCAGAGCTCAGCGTACGGCCAGCTCTGCTGCATCTCAGGACGCCAAGCTTTACATCATTTCCATCCACTATTGGTGTCCCCACATAGTTGTTGTGCCCCTTTAAGTGCCACAGCCTCTTCCCGGCCCGGTCCAGCTGAGACCACTGCAACCTTATTAGGGGCAAAGAAGCAGCTGTAATTGTCCACTCTGGTGGCCCATAGAAGATCCCAGTATCATAAATGGCTGATGAAAGTTGGGGCCCCTGATTTTATTGGAGCCCGGAGACTGCTATAGCCTGGACTGTAACGTGATGTCATGTTTCCAGGAGTGATGACATCAGTGTTTCCAGTGACAGTGCTATGTACATTGTGCGCCTGTCACTCCGCCTGGGCACCGCGCCGCCTCTTCTGTCCGTGTCATTGACTTTCATGCACAGATCAGATCTTGCATGCAGAAGGCGACAGGTTTATTTGAGGACGCCATTATTTGCTGCGTCTTCTGCGATGCCGACCTGACAATGCGGATATTGTGGAACCTAATGAAGCCTCTTCTTCTTATTTTAGTGGAACTTGCTGATTAATATCATTGTGTTTACCCATCTGTTCGCTTCCCGCGGCTCTGGAAGTTCTGGAGAGTCGGACAGATGATTATGTAAATGTCTCGTCTCCTCTCATCCAAAATAAAAATAGCAGCGAATATCCAATTTACCAAAACGACCTCTGTAAGTGGCCGAGATGAATCATTGCGCTGCCTACAAGGTTAACGAAGAGACCCAATGGGGAACAATGGATGGCGTCAGGCTCAGAACACAATATGCTAATTAGACTCCCCACTGTCACGTGGGAGGTGCTAGTCTGCTGCAAATAGCAGGAGACCGCCCACCTGACTGTAAGGAGCCTATAAAGCATATGGAGTGTGGAAACTAACTAAGCTAAGAACTGACTGCTCAGGAAGGGTGGGGACTGGAGACAAAATTCCAACTGCATTGGGTTTAGCTACAAAGAAAGGAATATCGATGGATTAGCCTTACAACTGGACATCAGGATCAGGCCAGTAGGGGTCTCTCTTTCATCCCGCCTTCATTGTGATGTACCAGACACAGCGCCACACCTTGGTTAAAGGTTCTGCCTGGTATTGCAGCCTCAAGTGAATAAAACTGACTTGCAATACCAGAAACAGCCACTATCAAAGGTATGGCATTGTGTCTGGTAACCGATTAAGGGGACGTAAATCTGGCTGAGCACCAAGATCCCATAATTTATCAGACCATTGGGGTTGCCAGGAGTAAATGGGGGTGCTCTTATGACCGAAGGATTGGCAATTAATATTACAATCCCAATAAACCACTTTAACCACTTGTCGACCACAGGCTGACTATAGACCTCAGTGCGGGAGCTGTCTAACTCAGCAAGGACGAGCCTATACATCCTTGCAAAAAGATCTGGTGCGTTGCTACAATCTGTCAGTATCCAATAAGTGCCGGCAGTGCCAGACCGTGCAGGCGCGCACCTTATTGACAAGGAGAAGGCAACACCCATTTATCAAATTATTTGCACATTTCCAGGAGCAATAATGGAACAGATCAATGCGGAGTCGCAACAAAATATGTATTGTATAGCAGATACTAGCACTAAGAGATGGATCAGGTCGTCCATAAGTAATCTCATATATTTTACTCTAGTCACATCCTGAGCTGCATTTAAATTCTACTGGGTGAAACCAGGAAGGAAATCTAACATGTAAGGACTGGGGTTAGCATTGCACTTGTAATGTCCCTGCAGAGAAAACTCGGCATCTGAAAATGTTCAATAGGAAAATAAGATGTCAATGAGTTTCCATATTAAAATCTGAGAGCTGTCTCTTAGTAAAAGTAATTGTTGCGGCTTCGTAAGTGAACATGATGTTCTTTGCTTTCAGTTGTCAGGAATGAAAGACAAGGGATTTACAGCTGATCGTGTATATGTGCGGTGAAGTCAGTCTAATCCTCCACTGCTGCTCTATACAGGGGAACAGTGTCATAAGTAATGGGAAATATCCAGAACAATAAGCAGCCGGATCCATGAATGAAATGACATCAGATTGACGGCAGCCAGAAATGACAGCTCTGCTCAGCAACACGGCCCAGGTAATGGCGGCAGCTTATATTATGTACATTCCTTCATTTTATTCCACTTACCAGTGTGCTCTGCAATTTCATCACCTAAATCCTCCAGACAGAATCACAGGGCAGCCATTTACTGCGGAGATTTACTGCAGCCCGTAACAAACCGAATATGGGGCAGTATTTATTCATACGAGATATGTTACAGTGACACATCATTTCCATATATTACATACATTGTAACATGTGTAGCTGCAAAGTGGGAAGAGCAAGATTTTCTATTTTATCTTGCACAATTACAATATATATTATACTCCAGAGCTGCGCTCACTATTCTGCTGGTACAGTCACTGTGTACATACATTACATTACTTATCCTGTATTATACTCCAGAGCTGCGCTCACTATTCTGCTGGTACAGTCACTGTGTACATACATTACATTACTTATCCTGTATTATACTCCAGAGCTGCGCTCACTATTCTGCTGGTGCAGTCACTGTGTACATACATTACATTACTTATCCTGTATTATACTCCAGAGCTGCGCTCACTATTCTGCTGGTACAGTCACTGTGTACATACATTACATTACTTATCCTGTATTATACCCCAGAGCTGCGCTCACTATTCTGCTGGTACAGTCACTGTGTACATACATTACATTACTTATCCTGTATTATACTCCAGAGCTGCGCTCACTATTCTGCTGGTGCAGTCACTGTGTACATACATGACATTACTTATCCTGTATTATACTCCAGAGCAGCGCTCACTATTCTGCTGGTACAGTCACTGTGTACATACATTACATTACTTATCCTGTATTATACTCCAGAGCTGCACTCACTATTCTGCTGGTGCAGTCACTGTGTACATACATTACATTACTTATCCTGTATTATACTCCAGAGCTGCGCTCACTATTCTGCTGGTACAGTCACTGTATACATACATGACATTACTTATCCTGTATTATACTCCAGAGCTGCGCTCACTATTCTGCTGGTGCAGCCACTGTGTACATACATTACAGTACTTATCCTGTATTATACTCCAGAGCTGCGCTCACTATTCTGCTGGTGCAGTCACTGTGTACATACATTACATTACTTATCCTGTATTATACTCCAGAGCTGCGCTCACTATTCTGCTGGTACAGTCACTGTATACATACATGACATTACTTATCCTGTATTATACTCCAGAGCTGCGCTCACTATTCTGCTGGTACAGTCACTGTGTACATACAGTACATTACTTATCCTGTATTATACTCCAGAGCTGCACTCACTATTCTGCTGGTACAGTCACTGTGTACATACATTACATTACTTATCCTGTATTATACTCCAGAGCTGCGCTCACTATTCTGCTGGTACAGTCACTGTGTACATACAGTACATTACTTATCCTGTATTATACTCCAGAGCTGCACTCACTATTCTGCTGGTACAGTCACTGTGTACATATATTACATTACTTATCCTGTATTATACTCCAGAGCTGCGCTCACTATTCTGCTGGTGCAGTCACTGTGTACATACATTACATTACTTATCCTGTATTATACTCCAGAGCTGCGCTCACTATTCTGCTGGTGCAGCCACTGTGTACATATATTACAGTACTTATCCTGTATTATACTCCAGAGCTGCGCTCACTATTCTGCTGGTGCAGTCACTGTGTACATACATTACATTACTTATCCTGTATTATACTCCAGAGCTGCGCTCACTATTCTGCTGGTGCAGTCACTGTGTACATACATTACATTACTTATCCTGTATTATACTCCAGAGCTGCACTCACTATTCTGCTGGTACAGTCACTGTGTACATACATTACATTACTTATCCTGTATTATACTCCAGAGCTGCGCTCACTATTCTGCTGGTGCAGTCACTGTGTACATACATTACATTACATTACTTATCCTGTATTATACTCCAGAGCTGCGCTCACTATTCTGCTGGTACAGTCACTGTGTACATACATTACATTACATTACTTATCCTGTACTATACTCCAGAGCTGCGCTCACCATTCTGCTGGTGCAGTCACTGTGTACATGCATTACATTACTTATCCTATATTATACTCCAGAGCTGCGCTCACTATTCTGCTGGTGCAGTCACTGTGTACATACATTACATTACATTACTTATCCTGTATTATACTCCAGAGCTGCGCTCACTATTCTGCTGGTACAGTCACTGTGTACATACATTACATTACTTATCCTGTATTATACTCCAGAGCTGCGCTCACTATTCTGCTGGTGCAGTCACTGTGTACATACATTACATTACTTATCCTGTATTATACTCCAGAGCTGAGCTCACTATTCTGCTGGTACAGTCACTGTGTACATACATTACATTACTTATCCTGTATCATAGTCCAGAGCTGCGCTCACTATTCTGCTGGTACAGTCACTGTGTACATACATTACATTACTTATCCTGTATTATACTCCAGAGCTGCACTCACTATTCTGCTGGTACAGTCACTGTGTACATACATTACATTACTTATCCTGTATTATACTCCAGAGCTGCGCTCACTATTCTGCTGGTGCAGTCACTGTGTACATACATTACATTACTTATCCTGTATTATACCCCAGAGCTGCGCTCACTATTCTGCTGGTGCAGTCACTGTGTACATACATTACATTACTTATCCTGTATTATACTCCAGAGCTGCGCTCACTATTCTGCTGGTGCAGTCACTGTGTACATACATTACATTACTTATCCTGTATTATACTCCAGAGCTGAGCTCACTATTCTGCTGGTACAGTCACTGTGTACATACATTACATTACTTATCCTGTATCATAGTCCAGAGCTGCGCTCACTATTCTGCTGGTACAGTCACTGTGTACATACATTACATTACTTATCCTGTATTATACTCCAGAGCTGCACTCACTATTCTGCTGGTACAGTCACTGTGTACATACATTACATTACTTATCCTGTATTATACTCCAGAGCTGCGCTCACTATTCTGCTGGTGCAGTCACTGTGTACATACATTACATTACTTATCCTGTATTATACTCCAGAGCTGCGCTCACTATTCTGCTGGTACAGTCACTGTGTACATACATTACATTACTTATCCTGTATTATACTCCAGAGCTGTGCTCACTATTCTGCTGGTGCAGTCACTGTGTACATACATTACATTACTTATCCTGTATTATACTCCAGAGCTGCGCTCACTATTCTGCTGGTGCAGTCACTGTGTACATACATTACATTACTTATCCTGTATTATACTCCAGAGCTGCGCTCACTATTCTGCTGGTGCAGTCACTGTGTACATACATTACATTACTTATCCTGTATTATACTCCAGAGCTGCGCTCACTATTCTGCTGGTGCAGTCACTGTGTACATACATTACATTACTTATCCTGTATTATACTCCAGAGCTGCGCTCACTATTCTGCTGGTGCAGTCACTGTGTACATACATTACATTACTTATCCTGTATTATACTCCAGAGCTGGGTTCACTATTCTGCTGGTACAGTCACTGTGTACATACATTACATTACTTATCCTGTATTATACTCCAGAGCTGCGCTCATTATTCTGCTGGTGCAGTCACTGTGTACAAAACTAAGGGAGCCTTCACACGATGTAACGCTGCGCTCATTCTGATCGTAAAAAGATGTTCAGAATGAGCGCGTAAAAAGCAGCCCCCATTGACTTGAATGGGAGCTGGCATACGTGCGTAATACATTAAAAGCATAGGGAAAAAAGCCTCCCATTGATTTCAATCAGGAGCGCACGCATGCCTGCTCCCATTCAAGTCAATGGAGGCTGCTTTTTACGCGCTCATTCTGAACATCTTTTTACGATCAGAATGAGCGCAGCGTTACATCGTGTGAAGGCTCCCTTATATTGCTGATTCGGAGATTTACTCTGTTGGATCTTGCTGTTATGATATTAACCTTTGACTTTCTAAACTGACAACCATTACATGATAACTAGAGAGGAGCGAGGAGTAAAATATTCGATATTCGTTCCGAGTAGAGCCTCAATAGTCGACTACTCGATCAAATATCGAATCCCATTCTAGTCTATGGGAAAAAATGCCCGTTTCAGGGGGAACCACTATTCTACTAAAGGAGAGTCACCAAGTCCACGAGTAGCAGGAGGAGAGAGTTTAGGAGGAGCGCTGTGCAGTTACAGTGCCCGGACCGCATTATAGTCTATTGGGTCCATGCGCTTTAACTGCACAGTGCTTGCAGTTGCGCTGATATTCCGTTCGGGGGGGGGGGGTCCTCCTGCAGACTCCTTCTGGACAGAAGGCAAGCGCTAATGTGAACTTACTCGTCCTGCAGAACCAGCATTGATTGGCCGAATGCTATACAGTGTACAGTATTCGGCCAATCAACACTGGTTCTGCCGCAGGCTCATCTGTGAGGAGGCGGAGTCTAAGATCAGACCACAATGGAGACTGCTGTGCTCCGATCTTAGACTCCACTTCGTCACAGAGGTGGAGTCTAAGATCGTCTTTACTGCTAATAGGAGTAGTATTTGATCAAGTACGAGTATTTCGAATACCGTAGTGTTCTATTGAATACTTCTTGCTCATCTCTAATAATAACAAAGATAGAAATACATAATGGTCGTCAGTATTACAGTAAACCTGGCTCACCTCCCAACCTATAAACCAGTCACCCCTATAATTATAGAAACCAGCAGTGAGCCCTCTGCCATAATACTTCACAATGAGTTGGTCTTATAGTACAGTAGATACAATGTGACATGTGAACACCCTATATGTGTATATGAGAAAGGTTTCCCATTCACTTCTTAGACTATTTGACATTTCTCCAGTGTGGCCACATTCAGGCTCCTCTTCTGATCACAGATGACCTTTGAGAATGGTTTGGATATTGAGGACAACCCCTGGATTGCAGCAGATTAAACCACAGGGCAGAGCCAATATGTCAAGGACCTTTTACATGAAATACATTTAAGGATAGGTCAGTCAATGAGACAGGACACAAACCTACAGCCAACTATCTGGGGTGATCTGTGACTCTGTGGCAATGGGATTAGATAGTTCAGAGGGGTCAGACCATTACCAACCTACATAACAAGGGGCTCACAATGATCCCAAAAAGGAGGAATAGCTGTGTGGCTGCATCATACATGGAACATGTATAATGGGACCCTCCTATAACCCTGATGGGAAGAAATGACCTTCTACATCCAACCATTGATTTATTCTCTGAAACACAATTGTGATACAATCTGCGTTTTTCTGTTTTAGGAGATGATTCCTCCAAGATACATTATTCATCAAAGTGTCTTGGACGGTGACAGATACTTCAAACAGTGATCTTACCATCTCGACTGTTGAGCTTTGCGTTGCTGAGGAGCATTTCTGAGGAGCTGTCAAATGCCGTCTGTGGTAGCGGAGACACCAGCGGATCATCACAATTATCTGCAGAAGAAGGAGAGGACGGACACATTGTCACTACACCAAGCAAGAGATGCAAACAAGTGTGACACAAGATCCCATCAAGATTGTCCCATTACTAAAAATACATGACATGATTTCTATTTACAGTCATCACATGTCCCGCATATACCAAAGTGCGCATAATAACTGTGAGAAAACCAGTCTGAATATGTACAAATACAAAATATATCACATCCATATCTGTACTGATGGCAAAAGATGTATAAAATATATATATGTATATATGCACATTACTACAACTACTATAATACTGCTCTTATATACTAGAATATATCTACTATAATACTACTCCTATGTACAAGAATATAACTACTATAATACTACTCCTATGTACAAGAATATAACTACTATAATACTACTCCTATGTACAAGAATATAACTACTATAATACTGCTCCTATGTACAAGAATATACCTACTATAATACTGCCTCCTATGTACAAGAATATAACTACTATAATACTACCTCCTATGTACAAGAATATAACTACTATAATACTACTCCTATGTACAAGAATATAACTACTATAATACTGCCTCCTATGTACAAGAATATAACTACTATAATACCACTCCTATGTACAAGAATATAACTACTATAATACTCCCCATATGTACAAGAATATAACTACTATAATACTACTCCTATGTACAAGAATATAACTAATATAATACTACTCCTATGTACAAGAATATAACTACTATAATACTACTCCTATGTACAAGAATATAACTACTATAATACTACTCCTATGTACAAGAATATAACGACTACAATACTACTCCTATGTACAAGAATATAACTACTATAATACTACTCCTATGTACAAGAATATAACTACTATAATACTGCTCCTATGTACAAGAATATAACTACTATAATACTGCTCCTATGTACAAGAATATAACTACTATAATACTACCTCCTATGTACAAGAATATAACTACTATAATACTGCTCCTATGTACAAGAATATAACTACTATAATACTACCTCCTATGTACAAGAATATAACTACTATAATACTACTCCTATGTACAAGAATATAACTACTATAATACTACTCCTATGTACAAGAATATAACTACTATAATACTGCCTCCTATGTACAAGAATATAACTACTATAATACTGCTCCTATGTACAAGAATATAACTACTATAATAATACTGCTCCTATGTACAAGAATATAACTACTATAATACTACCTCCTATGTACAAGAATATAACTACTATAATACTACTCCTATGTACAAGAATATAACTACTATAATACTGCTCCTATGTACAAGAATATAACTACTATAATACTACTCCTATGTACAAGAATATAACTACTATAATACTACCTCCTATGTACAAGAATATAACTACTATAATACTGCTCCTATGTACAAGAGTATAACTACTATAATACTACTCCTATGTACAAGAATATAACTACTATAAATACTACTCCTATGTACAAGAATATAACTACTATAATACTACTCCTATGTACAAGAATATAACTACTATAATACTACCTCCTATGTACAAGAATATAACTACTATAATACTACTCCTATGTACAAGAATATAACTACTATAATACTACCTCCTATGTACAAGAATATAACTACTATAATACTACTCCTATGTACAAGAATATAACTACTATAATACTACTCCTATGTACAAGAATATAACTACTATAATACTGCCTCCTATGTACAAGAATATAACTACTATAATACTGCTCCTATGTACAAGAATATAACTACTATAATAATACTGCTCCTATGTACAAGAATATAACTACTATAATACTACTCCTATGTACAAGAATATAACTACTATAATACTACCTCCTATGTACAAGAATATAACTACTATAATACTACTCCTATGTACAAGAATATAACTACTATAATACTACTCCTATGTACAAGAATAAAACTACTATAATACTACTCCTATGTACAAGAATATAACTACTATAATACTACCTCCTATGTACAAGAATATAACTACTATAATACTACTCCTATGTACAAGAATATAACTACTATAATACTACCTCCTATGTACAAGAATATAACTACTATAATACTACCTCCTATGTACAAGAATATAACTACTATAATATTACCTCCTGTGTACAAGAATATAACTACTATAATACTACCTCCTATGTACAAGAATATAACTACTATAATACTACTCCTATGTACAAGAATATAACTACTATAATACTGCTCCTATGTACAAGAATATAACTACTATAATACTACTCCTATGTACAAGAATATAACTACTATAATACTGCTCCTATGTACAAGAATATAACTACTATAATACTACTCCTATGTACAAGAATATAACTACTATAATACTACTCCTATGTACAAGAATATAACTACTATAATACTGCCCCCTATATACAAGAATATAACTACTATAATACTGCTCCTATGTACAAGAATATAACTACTATAATACTACTCCTATGTACAAGAATATAACTACTATAATACTGCTCCTATGTACAAGAATATAACTACTATAATACTGCTCCTATGTACAAGAATATAACTACTATAATACTGCTCCTATGTACAAGAATATAACTACTATAATACTACTGCCTATGTACAAGAATATAACTACTATAATACTGCTCCTATGTACAAGAATATAACTACTATAATACTACTCCTATGTACAAGAATATAACTACTATAATACTACTCCTATGTACAAGAATATAACTACTATAATACTGCTCCTATGTACAAGAATATAAATACTATAATACTGCTCCTATGTACAAGAATATAACTACTATAATACTGCTCCTATATAAAAGAATATAACTACTATAATACTACCTCCTATGTACAAGAATATAACTACTATAATACTACTGCCTATGTACAAGAATATAACTACTATAATACTGCTCCTATGTACAAGAATATAACTACTATAATACTACTCCTATGTACAAGAATATAACTACTATAATACTACTCCTATGTACAAGAATATAACTACTATAATACTGCTCCTATGTACAAGAATATAAATACTATAATACTGCTCCTATGTACAAGAATATAACTACTATAATACTGCTCCTATATAAAAGAATATAACTACTATAATACTACCTCCTATGTACAAGAATATAACTACTATAATACTGCCCCCTATGTACAAGAATATAACTACTATAATACTACCTCCTATGTACAAGAATATAACTACTATAATACTACTCCTATGTACAAGAATATAACTACTATAATACTACTCCTATGTACAAGAATATAACTACTATAATACTACCGCCTCCTTATAATATGAATATGACATTTCATACATTAAATACTCTGATCCATTTTTTGCTTGACCTTTTCATTGGGATTTGCTTTGGTAAATGTATACTAGTTTGCTTCCTTTGTATATGTATACACTGTAGTTTAGTGTATAGTAGTATCTGGGCCTGTTTGTCGCCCTTGTTCTTCCGGTTACACTCTGACATATAATGTTGTATTACGGTATACAGAGAGGATATGAGCACTGCTTCTCGTTATTTTCTCTCCTGCTCTGACTTGCATTCAGGAATCCCTATTTAGATAATATGAGATTACATTAGATCTGTCTTTTCCCCTCTATAGTATTAAATATATATGTCCTGCTCCTAATATACAATCAGTGAGTTTCGGTTGTATCAGTGATGCTGCGTTGCGCTCTGTTCTACTTGTAATAGATAAAAATAATGACTTAATAAATGTAACAATTTGTGTCATCCCTCATGTGGAATATCTCATAAAAGATTCATACAAACTTCTCTCGTCTGCAGCACAATCCTGAGGTCAAGTTCACCACAATTGTGTATAATATAAAACTATATATAAAACATTACCGAAATCTCATATGGGGAGTATAAAATACTAAATGTGTCTTATGTACCCTATATATTATAGCACAGTGTAGTGTGTATTATATATATATTGTCACATACAGTACTGGAGGCTGTATATTATGTATGATTCAGAATGCTGGAGGTTATATATAATGTATCACATATGGTATTGTAGAATATCTATTATGTATCACATATAGTGTTGGAGGGTATATATAATGTATCACATGTAGTTCCGGCAGTTATATACAATGTATCACATATGGTATTGGAGGATATATACAATGTATCACATATAGTATTGGAGGGTATATATAATCTATCACATATAGTATTGGCAGGTATATACAATGTATCACATATAGTATTGGAGGGTATATACAATATATCACATGTAGTATTGGAGGGTATACATAATGTATCACATGTTGCACATGAGACTTCTATAATATGTTACGCTCATCATTGGAATTGTATATGTTATACGTCATGTACCCTATACATATTACTCATTGCCTATTTTGCTCTGGATGGCTCGTGCCTGATTTTTTGGGTCGCTCACAGACTGAAGCCGATAACTAGAAGAAGTTTTCCTATTATCAGGATCGAGATTCAACAAGAGACTGATTAACATTCATTAGATGCCGGATCGGCGGCACGTAACTGCACACTCGGCATGTTCACCGCAGACAGCAGATCCATAACAGACTGTTCTGCTTTTCATCATGTCCTGAAAACCCAGAGACGTCACCTGCAGAGGGCACAGCGCTCCTATCTGCCATGTAAATGATGCTGCCCCCACACCTCACCGATTTAGGAGGGGTACATGGGGCTAAACCTTCCATATACGCTGCAGTGTAGTGCGGAGAAGTAAGATGACAATGTAAAGATGTCGCTGACATAAGGCTATGCTCACATCTCTGTGGTGTCGTCCGTCATTTCTTTCCTTCTTTTGTCCCTCTATCAGATGTGATCATTGTCCTAGTGTCATTTGTCACCTTGTGTCTTAAATTAGAGATTCTTGTTCTCAAGGAATTTAATAATTTTACATAAATTGAGATCAATCGTAAACTTTGGGGTTAATTTATCATGAAATAGACTGACCCATTGGAGCTCCATCAGATCCTTCAGTAATGGTCCAGCAGAAAGGTGATCTATATTCTAGGGGGTGGTTGGAGGGTGTACCCCCCAAGAATGAAGGAACCAAAAAAACCTTAGACCACCACTGGTGTAGAAGCATGACAAAGTCACCATTTTTGGCAAAAAAAACAAAAAAACAACTGTTGTGTCCAGCTCATCACTTTACTAAAGGGTGGTCAGAGATCAAGGAGAATGATGGCAGGGACACCTCAGCCCGACAGACTGACTATAACTTGCATCAGAAATCCATTGAGTTTCTCGCACATTGACCTCCCAAGATGGACTAGAATTCTTAAGACTTGAGGTTCTAGCTATATGAGAAGATAACCTGACCACAATAAGGACATCATGGCTGGTTATCAGGAGGGGACACTACATGTATGAGAAGATAACCCGACCACAATAAGGACATCATGGCTTGTTATCAGGAGGACACTACATGTATGAGAAGATAACCTGACCACAATAAGGACATCATGGCTGGTTATCAGGAGGACACTACATGTATGAGAAGATAACCCGACCACAATAAGGACATCATGGCTTGTTATCAGGAGGACACTACATGTATGAGAAGATAACCTGACCACAATAAGGACATCATGGCTGGTTATCAGGAGGACACTACATGTATGAGAAGATAAACCGACCACAATAAGGACATCATGGCTGGTTATCAGGAGGACACTACATGTATGAGAAGATAACCTGACCACAATAAGGACATCATGGCTGGTTATCAGGAGGACACTACATGTATGAGAAGATAACCCGACCACAATAAGGACATCATGGCTGGTTATCAGGAGGACACTACATGTATGAGAAAACCCGACCACAATAAGGACATCATGGCTGGTTATCAGGAGGGGACACTACATGTATGAGAAGATAACCCGACCACAATAAGGACATCATGGCTGGTTATCAGGAGGGGACACTACATGTATGAGAAGATAACCCGACCACAATAAGGACATCATGGCTGGTTATCAGGAGGGGACACTACATGTATGAGAAGATAACCTGACCACAATAAGGACATCATGGCTGGTTATCAGGAGGACACTACATGTATGAGAAGATAACCTGACCACAATAAGGACATCATGGCTGGTTATCAGGAGGACACTACATGTATGAGAAGATAACCCGACCACAATAAGGACATCATGGCTGGTTATCAGGAGGACACTACATGTATGAGAAGATAATCTGACCACAATAAGGACATCATGGCTGGTTATCAGGAGGACACTACATGTATGAGAAGATAACCTGACCACAATAAGGACATCATGGCTGGTTATCAGGAGGACACTACATGTATGAGAAGATAACCTGACCACAATAAGGGGATCATGGCAAGGAACCGTTTTTCTAGACCTTGTGTCCCTTCTTCTCCTATTCATTGGTAGTTTTCTATACAACATAAGACTTCCTGTGACTACTTTAATCTTGGACCTGTTACCACAATGGTAGTCACCCAAACATGAAGTCAGTGGTTGCTGGACAACCTAAATCCCAGAACTCTGCAAAATACACCAATGTGAAAATGCATGGACTCTGCAAGATTTTGGTGCAGGGATAATATGATACGTGCAGGACTTCTTCACTTTTCTGCATGGTAACCACTTGTTCCGGTAATAATATCCTGACACGCGTATACTGTGTATATACTGTATATATATATATATATATATATATATATATATAGATGTGAATTTCTTAATGTGCTTTTACCGCTCCCCTGCTGCGTCACTTCTAAAGCTCTTGCAACAATGTTGATCTTCTAACAAACAGAAATGCCTTACACTGTACTTTGCATTACTTAGACTTCTCTTCACCTCCAGACCCCCCACACCCCCTCCCTGTCTCCTCCTCCTCCTCTCCGGCAGACGGGATGAATGATCTATTATTTCTCAGAGTGAAAGAAAATCTTGTGCTGAGCAAAATCTAAGATTAAGACAACAAAAGCAGCAGAGATGAATGTATTTACATGTGTTGTGCGATGATTTTCTTAAGAGCTCGCGTTGCAGCTGCTCGTCCTCTTACTCTGTTCTACTCCTTCATTACCTCCACAATGTCTTACCTCGGATTCCCCTCCTCCAATAATATTAGTTTCTTTCATTTTGTAAAGAGCTTTTTGCAATATTTGGTTGACACAGCGCCGTGGGGTAAATGGAGGCGCTCACTGAGCAAAAACTAGTAAAAACTGATTTTTTGCTCAAATATTTCCCATAGAGCTGAGTTACAGCGAGGGCAAGTAATACACATAGGTAAGTATAGGCATTGGATTTTTACCCAGGTGCTGCTTTAGTGTTAGAGTTAGTAAGGTTAGAGGTGGGGGGTTAGGAAGTTAGTGTTAATAGGGTCAGAGCCATAAGGGTCCATTCACACGGCGTTGCCGTGTGCGGATTTTGATACGGAATTTGCGTCAGAATCCGCTCTGAGAAAAGCCATCCCATTGACCCATTGACTTCAGTATGGTTAGGAGTAGAGTCAGTAGTATTGGGAGGTTATTATTAATAGGGTTAGGGTCAGTAGGATTGGAGGGTTAGGGTTAGAGGAGGGGGGTAGTGTTAGTAGGGTTAGGATTAGAGTCATTAGTATTGGGAAGTTAGTGTTAATAGGGTTAGAGTCAGTAGGATTGAAGGGTTAGGGTTAGAGGAGGGGGTTAGTGTTAATAGGGTTAGGGTCAGTAGGATTGGAGGGTTAGGGTTAGAGGAGGGGGTTAGTGTTAGTAGGGTTAGGATTAGAGTCAGTAGGATTGGGAGGTTAGTGTTAATAGGGTTAGAGTCAGTAGGATTGGAGGGTCAGGGTTAGAGGAGGGGGTTAGTGTTAGTAGGGTTAGAGTCAGTAGGATTGGAGGGTTAGGGTTAGAGGAGGGGGTTAGTGTTAGTAGGGTTAGAGTCAGTAGGATTGGAGGGTCAGGGTTAGAGGAGGGGGTTAGTGTTAGTAGGGTTAGAGTCAGTAGGATTGGAGGGTCAGGGTTAGAGGAGGGGGTTAGTAGGGTTAGGATTAGAGTCAGTAGTATTGGGAGGTTAGTGTTAATAGGGTTAGGGTCAGTAGGATTGGAGGGTTAGGGTTAGAGGAGGGGGTTAGTAGGGTTAGGATTAGAGTCAGTAGTATTGGGAGGTTAGTGTTAATAGGGTTAGAGTCAGTAGGATTGGAGGGTTAGGGTTAGAGGAGGGGGTTAGTGTTAGTAGGGTTAGAGTCAGTAGGATTGGAGGGTCAGGGTTAGAGGAGGGGGTTAGTGTTAGTAGGGTTAGAGTCAGTAGGATTGAAGGGTTAGGGTTAGAGGAGGGGGTTAGTGTTAGTAGGGTTAGGATTAGAGTCAGTAGGATTGGGAGGTTAGTGTTAGTAGGGTTAAGGTCAGTAGGATTGGAGGGTTAGAGGAAGGGGCTAGTGTTAGTAGGGTTAAGGTCAGTAGGATTGGAGGGTTAGGGTTAGAGGAGGGGGTTAGTGTTAGTAGGGTTGAGGGAAGAGTTTGCAGCGTTAGAAGTAGGGGTTAGGAGATTAGGGTAAGTAGGTTATTGCATGACATTGCCTTATTGGAGCACTATATAGTTCCGCCCTTTGCTGTCAGTAATCGGCTACTTATAGATATCTATACAGGCACATTCCTCTGCTTCTAATTTTATCCTTTCCAGATCTTTCCACTATTTACACAAAGGTCAAAGGAACTTAACAAAGATACAAAACAACAAGAGACGACAAACAGATTTTCGGCAGCGTCATTTCCAATCAGCGGCAGCTGCAGTTTTCTGCCTCTCAATGTTAATTAATTCTCGGAATCTCAGGCTATAATGACTGCGGCGGCCGCTCCCAGCATGCTCGTCACCTGCTCAGCTTCTGTGTAACATCAGGTAACATTTTCCATTACACTGGGGCAGGATTATGTGTTGCTGGGCCAGGGAGGGGACTGCAGACCACAAGGCTCATCATGCATTATTTGCAGAGGCATTATCTCTGCTGTAGCATCCTGTCTGAATGCCGGGGAAGAGGCTCGAGGCGCTCAAAGGTGTCCAGAGTCAGGAAGAAATTAAGCCCAACACTCATTTAGATTCTCTGAAGCAAATAACCAGGTTTGGCACTGAAGCCGCCATCCCCATTAGAGATCAGCTTTAGGCTGTTTCATCGTTTTATGTTATGGAAAGGTAAGGACCAGGACAAACATCCCGCTAATGGGGCCAAATCTGCAGGGACGGATTACAGAAAATGGGCCTGTGGGCTATAGTGGACCTTAGTTGTATCCATTGTAAATACTAATTACAGATAATAGGGGAAAGTTTATCCCCAGAAGCAAACAATGTGCTGCAGAGGAGCTGATACATTTCAGAGGAGCTGATACATTTCTTTGCATTTGGCTTTATGTAATTGTTTTGTTTGGTCTGAAATGAAACATTGTTTACATTGTAGCAAAACAATCTCCAAATTGTTACAGATGTAAGAAGGTAATAATAACTATGCAATATGTATCTGTGAGTGAAACTAACCAGGGGTATATTCAGAGGGGTGTCAGGGCAAAAGAGGGGCAGCAAGGAACATAAAGCGAGTTGGGTGATATCAAGTGACCTGTACAAGGTTGCAGGACACATTAAAATATATATTCAGAGGGCGGCTCACTCATTCAGGATAAATAGTTTATTGTTTAGAATCATATTTATATGTTTGTTTGTTTGTTTTTTTTCATTTTATAGTTCAGCGCACACTCAGCTCTGCAGCATCTCCGGAGTAGTCGAGCTGAGCGCACGGCCAGCACTGCTACATCTCGGCATAGGAATGCATTAACCAGCGTTGATTGGCCGGATACCATATAGAGTACAGCATTCGGCCAATCAACGCTGGTTCTGCCAGAGGAGGCGGAGTCTAAGATCGGTCCACAGCAGTCTCCATTCTGGTCCAATCTTAGACTCCGCCTCCTCACAGACGAGCCTCCGGCAGAACCAGCGTTGATTGGCCGAATGCTGTACTCTCTATGGCATTTGGTCAATCAATGCTGGTCAATGCATTCCTATGGGAAAAAGTCAGCTCGTGCATATCGCAAGCTGACAGGGATCCCGACGTAATACAGTGACTTGGGCATGTTAGATGCCCCCAGACATGCTTCCCCTGTTGACCCAGTTGCATTCCAGGGTGTTGGCATCATTTCCTGGGGTGTCATAGTGGACTTGGTGACTCTCCTGAGTCGAATAGTGGTTTCCCCCTAAACGAGTATTTATTCTCCATGGACTATAATGGGGTTCGATGTTCAATCAAACAGTCGAGTATTGAGCGGCTACTCGAATCGAACTTCGAACATTTCACTGTTCGCTCATCTCTAATCATGACCCCAGAGTAAACAATTTACACTTCCAGTTTGAAGGTGACAAACCCCAAAACTTTTGGAAAAATTGGTTTGAATCTGGTTTTATATGAATTAGTTTAGTCCTCTGTGTTCGTGAGGTTCGGCCATAAGTCTCAGTGCAAGATCTGTCAGTGCTGAAAAATAACATCAGGGCTAAGTTCACATTTGAGCACGGGAATGAATGATGAAGAGCTAGGCCGCTAATTCTGCGGTTACCAATGGACCCCATAAGCTATAATGAGGTCCGCCGGGGGTCCGATGTTTTTATACTAAACGAGACAAAAGACTTCCGTGCAGGACTTTTCTCTCTGACAAGTTAAAGCAGCAGTGTCTCCAATCTTTTTCACTCTTCTGTGATGTCATATGCTCCGGGGTCACCACTGAGGCTTGTGATATGACCTCCGGGGTCACCACCGAGGCTTGTGATATGACCTCCGGGGTCACCACCGAGGCTTGTGATATGACCTCCGGGGTCACCACTGAGGCTTGTGATATGACCGCCGGGGTCACCACTGAGGCTTGTGATATGACCTCAGGGTTACCACCGAGGCTTGTGATATGACCTCCGGGGTCATCACCGAGGCTTGTGATATGACCTCCGGGGTCATCACCGAGGCTTGTGATATGACCTCCGGGGTCACCACTGAGGCTTGTGATATGACCTCCGGGGTCACCACTGAGGCTTGTGATATGACCTCCGGGGTCACCACTGAGGCTTGTGATATGACCTCCGGGGTCACCACTGAGGCTTGTGATATGACCTCAGGGTTACCACCGAGGCTTGTGATATGACCTCTGGGGTCACCACTGAGGCTTGTGATATGACCTCCAAGGTCACCACCGAGGCTTGTGATATGACCTCTGGGCTCACCACCAAGGCTTGTGATATGACCTTCGGGGTCACCATTGATGCTTGTGATATGACCTCCGGGGTTCACCACCAAGGCTTGTGATATGACCTCTGGGCTCACCACCAAGGCTTGTGATATGACCTTCGGGGTCACCATTGAGGCTTGTGATATGACCTCTGGGGTCACCATTGAGGCTTGTGATATGACCTTCGGGGTCACCATTGAGGCTTGTGATATGACCTCTGGGGTCACCATTGAGGCTTGTGATATGACCTCTGGGGTCACCATTGAGGCTTGTGATATGACCTCCGGGGTCACCCCCGAGGCTTGAGATATGACCTCCGGGTCACATGGAGAGTCTTGACATCATGACACTTTGAGGACTGACCGTCATGCAGAGCCTTGGAGAGGTGAGTTGAGGTGACTATGGCTCTGTATTATTCCTCCGCACCTCTCTTGGTTCTCCAGTTATTATACTCCACTCTGGGGACCCCCAAGACTGTAATAATAATATGTGGGAGGCAAAATCTGAGCCCAAATTTTTTGGATCCTCCTAAGTAACCCCTAGTCTTGTATCAGCTTTAGCCAGAACATTGTATTACACATAAAAGCCAGACAATCCATTCCATGACGCGATGAGCGCTCCGGCCCCCAGACCTCACCGTCCCTGACTTACTTATTTGCCGCTTTCGTTTGGACGCCATGAATATAACAAGTCACTGAGGATTCATTGTCTCTTTTCAGGGGTGAGCTGTCAGTTTTTCCAATTCGGAGCCGTTTTATTGTTCTTCTCTGTTAAGTGAGGTTTTTAATGTGAAGGTATTTTTAGATATAAAGGAGCCATTAGGGAGGTGACAGGACGACCTCATCTTATTAGTGTCTATGGCAGAAAAACATGTAAGATCGCTGCGGGGGAAGCCGGGCTATGCCGGGAAACAGATGAGGAGCTCGGAGTAAAGGAAGACTGGAATGTAATCTAATGGGGAATCATAGAATAATACAATATAATATAGCACAGAGAACACAGGACACAGATACAGACGTTGCCATTCCATGTGTTGTGAACGTGAACCTTCTATAGGTCCAATATTCTATCTACATTAATACATCGATTATACGGAAAGAGCTCGACTTCTCTGCTATAGAGCTCCAAACCGTCTGCATAGACATAATTACATGGTAATATTAGGACTGCCTGCAGCCACCACTAGGGGGAGCTCTGATTCTGTTTACTGGGTTCAGCAGCTCCTGGGTGCCCCTAGTGGTTGTTGCAGATAGAAAGGATTTTATTATGTATATGTATCTATACAGGGGATTCTCAGCTCTGTTTTAGAACAGAAATCCAACTGCAATAAAGTTATATTGTGAATCCGCACCAAATGACACTACGGGGGAAGGGGATTTATTAAGATTTCGATTACATACCCCAGTCTTAAACTGAAGTGCACTCGATGTATTAAGAAGATTAAGACGTTTGGCACATCTTGGACGGTCTTTAAGCTATACAATGAAATCATACAGAGGTCTGTCACTTTGTGGCCACTTTCTAGCCCAATATATTTGTCAGGTACCCCCTAGTTTTTGTGCCGCTAAGAGTCCACAGTAAGTATGATTTTACAAATATGACATGCCTCATCACTTGTAACTTTTTATGCCATAAATACCTATTTTTTAAACATAGTTTGAGGTCTGGTTCACATCTGTGTTTGGTAATCCGTTCTGGGAGTCGTCTGCATCGGGACCCCCCTCCTATACTTTTCTTTGCCCCTCTTATCTTCTTTTCTTCCCCTCCTATACTTTTCTTTGCCCCTTTTATCTTCTTTTCTCCCCCTCCTATGCTTTTCTTTGCCCCTCTTATCTTCTTTTCTCCCCCCTCCTATACTTTTCTTTGCCCCTCTTATCTTCTTCTCCCCCCTCCTATACTTTTCTTTGCCCCTCGTATCTTCTTTTCTCCCCCCTCCTATGCTTTTCTTTGCCCCTCTTATCTTCTTTTCTCCCCCTCATATACTTTTCTTTGCCCCTCGTATCTTCTTTTCTCCCCCTCCTATGCTTTTCTTTGCCCCTCTTATCTTCTTTTCTCCCCCCTCCAATACTTTTCTTTGCCCCTGTTATCTTCTTTTCTCCCCCTCCTATGCTTTTCTTTGCCTCTTATCTTCTTCTCTCCCCCCTCCTATACTTTTCTTTGCCCCTCTTATCTTCTTCCTCCCCCTCCTATAATTTTCTTTGCCCCTCTTATCTTCTTTTCTCCCTCCTCCTATTCTTTTCTTTGCCCCTCTTATCTTCTTTTCTCCCCCTCCTATGCTTTTCTTTGCCTCTCTTATCTTCTTCTCTCCTTCCGCTTGCTTTTTTCTTTACACCTTTTATGTTTTTTCTCAGTCACTCCTTTGTCTTTTTCCTTCCTCTTATGTTTCTTTCTTTCTCTTTTATGTTTGCTTTCCATTCCTTTTGTTTTTCTCTAAGCTTTCTTGTTTTCTCCATCCCTCTTATAGTTGTTCCTTCCTCCACATTGTTTTCTACTTCCCTCATTCTCTGCCCTTTCCTTCTTAGTTTCTTGTTTTCCTCTCCTACTTTTTATCTTCCCATCTTCTGTTCCTTTCTCGGTTATTTTTACCCCTGTGTTTCTCTTATGTTCTTCTCTGTCCCTTCTATGTTTTTCTCTGTTTTTCGATGGCGCCCCATGGCTACTATTCACACCTCTACAATGTATTCTGTTGTTATGCCCGGACTTGTCTAGACTGGTAAAGTGTAACAAACCCTCAGCTGGATGAAGTTTGAGGTCAGGGCAGATTTCAGCTTCTGGTTATAAATAAAATCTTTTCCATTCATCGGCAGCCACAAGACATCTTGAAATGGTTAGAAAATAAAATGTTCTGTGCAGTATGTTATTGGGAGATGCTGCAGGAGACCCTGCCGAGATGTGACCCATTTACCCCCTCCTGTTTGCCCCATTTTATACATTGCTGTTATTGGTGGATGCACCTTACACAAGCTGTATCTGCTTCTTATTGGGCATGCTGGTGGTTGTAGTTCCTGCCAGTCCTAAGCTGCCTAGGCTGACCTACTATATAACGCCCGGTGCACCATAAACCCGAGCCCCACCGCCTGTACAGAATGATAAATTGTCCTCATTTCAGTGACTGATTATTTAATTAATGAATGAAACAGCAGAAGCAGTCCTGGAGCAGGCAGGCTGCATACTAAATACCGCCACCTTGTATCCAGCAGATCCTCGCCTCCCACGGCTCAGATACATTGTGAATTCTGAGCAGCAGTCAGATGTAACATACTGATATTACACCGAGCATAAGACGGAGGCCCTGTGCTGCAACCGGCTCAAACACACAATGTGCGCCATCCAAAAGAACGCCATGGACCTTATGTGTCCGTCACCCAATCATGCAAAGAGTGCCTGACATGAGTGATCCCCTGAAGGTGCTATCAAACTACAACTCCCAGCATGCACTATACAATTATCAGAGAGTGTTGTGTGCTGTAGACTTTCCAACAATCCAATATTCCCTACTCATAAAAGCAATGTCAAGTACATGACATTAAATGCACAACATGAGGACAGTACAAGAGCCCCCTAAAAATGTGACATGTATTCCCTACTGTGAACCTGGATTCAGGGGTCAGCAACTTTGAGGATTCCAGCTGTTGCAAAGCTTCAATTCCCAGCATGTGCATTCAGAGTATTGAGAACAATGAAATAGATATATAGCATGGCACTACCAGTAACGCAAGGTTCACACTAGCACTCAGGATTCTGTCCTCTGGTTCCAGTTGGGGACCTGAAAAGTGGAAACCATATCTGCTAAAAAAGTGGTTATCTGCGGTCACCCACACACCCCATAGACTATAATGGGTTCCGCCAGGGTTCCACCAAAACAGGATTTTTCTTTCTATTTTAAGTGTAATGGGGGATGGAGTCTCATACTTGGACTCAAACATTAGTGTGAACTAGCGTAAATTATCTGAATGCATCTGATCCTAGGTTATCTTACCGCTCTATTGTTTGGAGGAAGAAGTCATTTCTCCTAAGGCCAAGGCCCCATGTTGCAGGAACACAGCGTTTTTTGTTGAAGATTTTACTCTGGTTTTTGAGCCAAACCCAGGAGTGACTACAAAAGGAATGGGAAATACAAAGGGAACACATTTCTGCTCAATCCACTTCTGGCTTTAGCTCAAAAAAATGCAACAAAAACTGCAACTAAAAAAAGGAGCTTTTCTGCAATGTGGGGCCTCAACCTAAATGTGCTTGGTGCAAATGCATGCCAATATTTCACCAGTAGACGTCCTTGGGGGCAACTCATTGCAGCCTCCGCATTAACAGAAAAGCAGCAGAATATTAAATGCTGTGACTAAAGTACAATATGGTTCACAGATGATTGTCACAGGGTAATAATACATTGCAGATAGACAGAACTGAAACAAGCTTTTTGTTATCTCGGTCAAGGAGGAAACAATGAGCGGCGGCCGCTGGGATACTGAAGATTCTGAGCAAATATTAAGATATCAGTTCAAAAACCTTCTTACAAAAGTAAAGCTCTGACAACCGCGCGCGGCATAATCCTATCAAGCGGTCTCCATTGTTCTGCCACGATTTGCCTTTAAACTCTCCACAGTTTGCAAAACTGAAATACAGTATGCAGATCCCTCCTATCTGCACTAAGCTGATAATGACATTACTGCGCCCGAGCTGATCTGTGTACAAAGGGGAGCAGTGGATCCATCGAGGGTGAAATGGGCTGCAAGTGTGCAGATGTGCCAGTACTATGCTAATGTGCCAGGGGTGTGCATATGTGCCAGGGGTGTGCAAATGTGCCAGGGGTGTGCAAATGGGTTGTGAGTGTGCATGTGTGCCAGTACTATGCTAATGTGCCAGGGGTGTGCATATGTTCCAGGGTTGTGCATATGTGCTGTGAGTGTGCATATATGCCAGGGGTGTGCAAATGTGCCAAGGGTATGTATATGTGCCAGGGGTGTGCATATGTGCTGTGAGTGTGCATATGTGCCAGTAGTGTGCAAATGGTCTGTGAGTGTGCATATGTGCCAGGGGTGTGCAAATCTGCCAGAAGTGCACACATGTGCTGGGGTTGTGCATATGTGGCAGGGGGAAGGATGGCAAATGTGCAAGAAGTGTGCAAATGTGTTGGGGATATACAAACCTCATAATCTTGTGCATAGATATCTGGAAATGTCCAGGCAAGAGGAAAGATAAAGAAGGACAAATCTATAGGGGTTCTCTAATGACCAACATGTAAATTACCCCAAGTGGAGGAGGAAATCAGCACAGGAGTAAGTAGATTATACTAGTATTATTGTTATGGGAGCACAATTATTGGTGCACTGTGCAGGCTCTGCTATGGAAGCGCCCACAATGGTACTATTTGGGGGGCCCTTTGGCTATTTCTGCTATGGAGCATTGAGGCTGGTTCTGTCTCTCACATGGATACTGTGCATAGCTCCATTATGGGGGCACTGTGGGTTTCTACATTATTGGGCACTGTGCTGGCTCTGCTATGGCAGCACCAAACTGGTACTATTTGGGGGGCCCTGTGGCTATTTCTGGTATGGAGCATTGAGGCTGGTTCTGTCTCTCACATGGATACTGTGCATAGCTCCATTATGGGGGCACTGTGGATTTCTACATTATTGGGCACTATGGCAAGCTCTGTTATTGAAGGCATGCGGCTGGCTCCATTATAGGGACACTATTGGGTCAGTTATGGGGAGTTTAGTGTAAAGTGATGGCAGCTGCCACATTTATGGTCACTCTAGTCGCATGGTAGATTGGGACATGTGATGGGTAAGCAGGGCTGCAATAAGTAGCAGCTGCAGGAAATGTTTATCCCCAATCTGCTGACAAAAATGCCAATGACACGTTATATGAAATGCACCTCCCCCCCCCCCCCCCATAGCATGGAAAGACAGACCACTAGACCTCCATAAGCCTCCATCACTGCTGCCGGCTGGGCTTCTTAAAGGAATTCTCCGGTTTTATGTAATTATTGTATAATGTAAAGTTTTGCAGCTGATAACCCCTTAACCCCTTGTGGCTTGTCACCGACCCATCCACACCAAGACTGACATGGCATCTAGGACTGAGTGCATTATTATATGCATCTGCTGTATGTGATATTATCAGGTTGCGGCCTCAGACATGCTCAGGTTCTGCGAGTTCACTGTCATGTAAGTGAGTGCAGGGTTAGCGGTGCAGAATGAATGTATGCCTGTATATGTGAGCAGGGGCGGCGGGGGATGCAATAGACTGGAGCTGGATGAGACGGTGACAGCTGTGCCGTGTGACCTCTGGAGGGATTTGTCTTTTGTAGGCAGCGATTCAGGCAGTGGCACATGAGGATGTTCCCTGGATTTGTTGTATAGAAGACAGTACATTTAAGCGCCGGCGTGATGTTCGCACTGCGTCGTACGTGTTTGCAGCCAGAGGCAATAAAGTCGGTTACAGAAACCATAAAATTCTTCTTTTATCTTTTGTTGACTGTTCCTACGGCTGCAGACTACGGATTCGGGATCGTCGCTGCCGCTTCTGTGTTTTCTTAATACAATAAACCTGATTCTGAGCATTCGCTATTCCCAGATGTCTATGGCCGACAAGAGCTGAGCTGAACAACAAGGAATGAAAAAACCACAGCAAACAAGGAGAAATAAGACCACCATCAGATCTCCAAAGACATCACACTGTGCTATAGGGCCTCGTATTATATTGTAGAGAAGGAAGGACCCGTAGACACCCCATAGATAATGGAAAGCAGGATTTTCCCCTCTTGGTATACTGTAGTCTCTAGTTGCATACCAAGCTGCAGCAAACCCCTGGCCCTTGCACTATATGTCCTGAATACTGCACCGTAACAAATCCTCTGCAATGCTCCAAAGTGCAGTGTATGGAGGATGAGTATGCAAAGACCTGGTTACGGGGAGATGGACTGAGCGTGCGTGTCTGCCAGCACATGGACGTGCACGTTGGCTATACACTGTGGACACCAGGTGGCGCTTTACTATGGAAGTAAATGCCATAACTCATCCATAACTGGAGTATTTTTATTCACAGTATGTACAAGGCAATAATGCTTATTTTTGATGGGTTTACATGACGGGGCGAGATGTGGAACATTCCTGACCCAAGACTAAGAGGAGACTGAATATGTAGCAAGTAATATGATAAAATTATCACCGGATCATAAAAAGTAACAGTTTCCTGCACAAGTCTCTCTCTTAAAGGGGTGGTGCCAAATTATTCCCTATCAATAGTAGAATGGATAACTTCATGATTGTGTGGGTCCAACTACTGGGACCACCACCAATCCCAAGACCAGGGTCCAGTTCCTCATGCTGATGAAGCAATACACTAAGCTTATGTGCTCATGTTCTATTCAATATATATGAAAGCACAAGAGGTAGCCGAGCGCAGTCCTCAGTTATCTCTGGCCACTCCATTAAGATAGATGAATCAGATTGTCTTAGCCGGGATCGGTGGGGTCCCAGCAGATGGACCCCCAATCATGAGCTAACTACCCCAAGCTGCTTCTAACATCCACTGTGTGACTTATAATAACAGAAACTGCTGGATCCGCTCTACGACAGATACCAATGGTGGCCACCTAACCCTGGTGACTTACAATAAGATGCCTTGAGTTTGGATGGAATCTGTGACCAAAGCCTTGGATGCAGATGTGAACAGAGCTTTAATTTGCAGCATTTTTCCCTTGCCCTACATGATTTTGTCCTGTAGCCTTACACTTCCATCTAACAGTCCTGTATATGATGTAGGTGCAGTCTATGGTACAGCAGACACACAAGGCTCCTTCCTTACTTGGCAGGTGATGACCAGCTTTGAAAGAAACATGATTCTGCAATTCTCTATCAATCCTACATGCGTGGCCACCCGGTGGTTTGTGAAGTGTATTGCAGCCTGTCTAGGGTTTGATCAGCAGGTTGTAATATTGGATTTTCTACTTCAATGGAACAAGTTCCTGCACATGTTCCATACATCAGTGGTGACGTGTTACATTCTTCTTTTGCATTATCACTTCTTCTGCTGTTTTCTTATGCTTCCTATTGCCTAAGTGGCTAGTTCTTACAGCTTGGAGAGGCCATCTACTATGCACTCAGCTAAATGTGCTCTAATGGAAGATTTCCAAGACCACTAACAGGGGGTCTATAAGTATTTCTTGCAATGTAAGGTGGGGGAGGGGTATGACATTGTATTATATCTCTTGATGGCATTGGTTGATCAATGGTGCACACCAGTAGCCCTTATGATCATACCATGGAGTGATAATGGGGCCGAATGATCGCCTGGATAATTGATCACAATTCTGCTTCTTCGGCGGCTTATATAGAGATCATAATTAGAGCGATTCTGGGCTGGCACAATCTACCGAGGTAGGAAATAAACCATCTCAGCCACTGAATATATAATGGCAAAGCTCTGAAGTCTTTCTTGTAAATTGCCTTCTCTGTGCGGTGCGAGCGCCGAGCGACAGACCTCCCGGATTTTTTATTCATGGCATTCAATGAAGAATTTGACTTTGTGAATTCGGGACGCCTTGGCCCGCCGCCTGGCGCAATTAACCAGGATTTAACGGAAATGTTGTCACATTGCTCTCCTTCACAGCGAGAATCATCTACGATGCAATTTGCCGAACAGAGTGAAGAGTTTAAAGCAATGTCTTTATGGACTGGACAAGGCGCACACTAGACCGCTCTGCTGTGCCGGCCCCAGTTCATTTACTGTGCATGAGCATCACAAACCACATCGCTCGCTGTCTCTGGACTTCACAGACTGAGCGCTTCCTTCTTTTTCATGTTTTTTTTTTTTTAAATAATTGGATTCTTTTATCCTTTTTCGACTGTTCCGACATGTCAGAGTAACATAGATCCGCAGCCGCCAAAGAGAAGCAAGTTGTCCACAAATGTAAAACATATCAATATGCCTTTCAACACATCGGGACTCTGTAACTTTCTGTATCATTAGAAATGTTGCAGTAATGAGAAACCTATTGATGTTATACTTGCAATACCAGGCCTGACCACATGGTGTGCTGTTCAGAGGACAATGCTAATAAGCCAATGAGTCCTTAGGCAACTATAGAGTCTATACAGTAGGAATATGATATGGAAAGCCAGAAATATACAGCTAGTATACAAAGGGATCGATAGAAGATCAGACAGATAGATCAGATTAAGTAAACGGTAGACTTCTTGAGGACGGGGCTATCAATGGAGTCTTATATAGTCACCGTCATGTCAACTTTGCAGAAATGAAATGTCATTATAAGAAACTTTGCAATATATCTTATATTACCTCCACATATCAGTCTGTTCTCCTGCTGCCTTTTGCTCTGCCAAACTGACTTTCACTCTGAAAATCCCTACTCTGCCCACCTTGGAACAAATTGGAAGTCACACATTGAAAACCTGGCCTAGGATGTTGCTCAAATGAAGATTTTTAGTAAATTTCATCTTTGTAATAAAGGATATATGGCTGGTACAACTCTACTGAGGGGAACGAGACTGGAAGCAGAGCTGTAGTTCTCCAAACCACCACTAGAGTATACAGAGCCAGAAGCTGTGCACAGTGGACGGAGCCATACAGCATTTCGGCCATATACCTTGAGGTGGCTTCTGGTAGCCAAATCAGCTGATTGGTGCAGGGTCTGAATGTTGGACCACCACCAACCTGACGCTGATGACCTATCTACATGGGTCTTGGACAACCATTAGCACAATATTCGGCTCTCTATTTAAGGTGCCCCCTACTGTTTTTGTGTTGTGTTCCTCCCCAATGAACAAGACCCAAAGCAACAAAAGGAACCTACTTGATATCGCTGCAGGAGGTAGAGATGTAGCAATGTATAACCTGACGCTGCAGCAGAATATATTATCTCAGAACAAGCTAAGCTCTGCTACATCTGTACCGGTCACTTTCAGTTTTTGGATATCGTCTTATTTTGGGCTTTTATTATTAATTTATATAAAATTATATAAAATTTATATATTAATAAAAATGTATTTCCAAAGTTTCTGTGTTTCAGTTTGCAGATGAATTTGACGTCTCCTAAGATCAATGAGATCAGAAAACTGCAGCACTTCTGCACTCGGGGAGGAGAGACGATCGATATTTCTCACACTTTTGATGAAAATCATTTTGGACTCATCATTGATTATGTCATTAAGGAACAAATGCACCGAAAATGTTTCTTTTACCAAATGAAGAAGCTGAAAAAGACAGACGGAGGCTGAAGAGGAGACAAAAGCCTCCGAGAAGGACATGGGGGCATCAATGGGGTCAAAGACAAGAGCCCCAATAATGAACAATAAGGGGTCAGACTAGAAGAAGGTGAGGAGCCCTTCAGCAAGGTCTTAGGGTTCAACCCATCAGGGGAACTGTATATAGAGCAAGTGCAAACCCAATTTGTTGGAAAGACAAATCCATCACTTGGCTTTATTTTGTTCTTCAGACATCGGGTGGGGCGGGGTGGGGCGAGGGGTCGATCAGACTCTCATAGCTAGACGTATATGATATATATAATCAATCTATCAACCATGTCTGTGATGGTAGAACAACTCTATAGAGAACCTTTCCACAACTCCACCAACTCTACCACTTACCACCAATTTCACAATTGGATTTTGTTCTTTTCCCCCCACCGTTCCTGAACAATAAGGCTCCCTAGTGTCAGGTGGGCAGACCTAGACTGGAATAGCTTGTCTGAGACTGCCCGTCAAGTGGGCAGTCTCAGACAAGCTATTCCAGTCTAGGTCTGCCCACCTGACACTAGGGAGCTCATATTGCTTCAGGAACGGTGGGGAGTTGAAAAGAATCAAACTCACAAATCTGTGAAATAGGCTTGTAAGAGGCTACAGAGTTGGTGGAGGTGTGGAAAGGTTCTCTTTAAGGATTGCATCACAATTCACATGAAAAAATATTGCAGGGGGAACATATTTATGTATTTCGGTAGATTGAGAATTTGATAGATCCCACATTGGATCACTGCGTTTTCAATAAGTATCTGGGAGATGAGCAATAATGACAGGGTGTCCTACTGCCGTCCCCTCTATCAGCAGTAAGTTTTCAGTTTCCCTACAGCACCCCCACAGGTAATAAGAAGCACTACAAAGCCTTCTCTGTAATGCACAATGGTGGCAGCTCCTACAGAGGATCAGATACCATGTGTCCCCGGTCTCCATAATGGCTAATAGATGTGGGTCCTTTACAGGGCTCCCTTCCATATTGATGACCTCAGGATAGACCATTAAAATTTGATAGGTGGGTTTGACACCCGGAACCTCCATAGATCACCTGGTTGGGATGAGCGTTGCAGCCTCTAGTAGGACTTCTGAACACTGCACCGTATACATGGTGGGGGCTTATCTTGGTATTGCAGTTCAGCTCCATTCAGTTAGATGAGACTGAGCCGCTGCTGCACCAAGTGATCACTGAACATGACATCATCGGCAAAGGGAAAAGGTCACAGCACTTATGAGAGCCTTAGACTATACAAGTGATGTGTGGAGACCCGTCACATCCTACAGAGACGTCTTCAATATGGAATTCACAGAATTATCCTTTAACTCTGAACTCTCCAGTAATGGGTTCCCAAAATTCCTTTAAAGAAAGTTTCTCCTTAATAGTCAGAGCCTTGCAGTTGCCAATG